>NC_072474.1:66576689-66876689 GCF_027574615.1 Eptesicus fuscus | reverse complement strand
GGCTTTGCCCTCCCCCGCTCCTGTGGGGCTTGACAGGGGACCTCAGGCCATGCCCCCCGCCCTGGCATCAGGCTGGGGGACCTCAGGCTGCACCCCCGGCCCCAGTGCCAGGCCAGGGGACCTGAGGCCACGCCCCCCACCAGGTGGGGCTTGACAGGGGACTTCAGGCCGTGCTCTGCACCCCGGCACCAGGCCAGGGGACCTCAGACCACACTCCCTACTCGGCAGGGATTGACAGGGGACCTCAGGCTACAGCCCCCACCCCAGCACCAGGCCAGAGGACCTGAGGCTGCACCCCCCTTGCCTGGCTGGGCTTGACAGAGGACCTCAGGCTGTGCCCACCACCCAGTGGGGCTTGATGGGGGACCTCAAGGTGCACCTCCAGTGCTGAGTCGGGGAACTCAGGCCACGCCCCTGCCTAGCGGGGCTTGATGGGGACCTGAGGCTGCGCCCCCCTCCCAGTGCTGGGCCAGAGGACCTGAGGCTGTGCCCCCCCGCCTGGTGGGGCTTGACGGGGGACCTCAGCCCATGCCCCCACCCAGTGGGGCTTGACAGGGATCTCAGGCCATGTCCCCCATCCTGGCGCCGGGCCAGGGGACCTGAGGCTATGCCCCCTGCCTGGCAGGGCTTGACAAGGGTGGGACTGGCTGGGTCTGGATCTAGCCCAATGCGGGGGGGGGGGGGGGGGGGCGCGGCCGGGTCTGGGTCTCACGCGATTTTGAGGTGTATGTGGGTGGGCGGGGACTTGACTCTGGGTCTCATGGTGAGCGCCAGACTCTGACAGGAGGAAGGTTTTCATATACATTTTACTAATTTTCTTTCATCTCTGACACTTCTATTATACAGAAAGGGCAAATAGCAATATTAAATTATTTCCTCTAATTAATCCCCTTTTAATGTGCACGAATTTCATGCACCGGGTCACTAGTGTTATGATAATTCACAATGAATACTTGAATTTTAACTTTAAGGCAAAGATACCCTTTTCAACAGTAGCTAACTTTCATTGCACAACTTACTGCATTCTAAAAGAGGCTTAAAATTAATTTTTCTGGAATGGGAGCCAGTCTCACTTTAAGAAGTCTCTAATTTATTTGAAAAACGGCAGGTGCTAAGATGCTTCTGTAGCAGAACTAGAGAAAAATTAAAGATTGGCTGAACTAGTTTCCTCTCAATTCATTGAGTTCATTCGTTTGGCCTTGTATTAGTAGAACTACATATGTAATTTTACAAAACAACATATGGAATATGTTGAGAGTATGAATGTGTGTGTGGGCTACAAGGACATCAGAGGAATTTTGCTTTGAAATATGTACTTTAATATATATAGATTGATACCATTGAGTAGACTGTCTTGAAATTGTATTGCATATGCCAGCTTTTAATAACTTTAAGTTTTCATAAATGATCTATGCAGCATGCTTAACAAAATGTCTACTTTTTATTGCAATGGAGTATCTTCAATTTCATTTTGTATATGTATTTAAAACTTCTCTGTAATTGTGCAAGGAAAGATATCATATAAAAGGAAGTCCATGTAGAATTGAACTGGCATGGCTTCTGAAATCATATTGAAATATTTACCTCTCCATTTATCTATTAACTCTTGTATCAGCCTCCCCAAATGTATTGATCCCTATTCTGTGAGAAGTACTGTTAGTACTGCTATGCAGCAAGATAGTTATTGAAAGAAAATATGACTGACTTATTCCTATTAAATTTGGGTTGCAAATGCTCAAAATCTACAAAACAATCAGAACGGTGGTAGACCAAAATGAGAAAAGATAAGCAGTTGCTGATATTATGTTAATACAAATTTTAAGTATATTTTCTATAAAAACGCTTAAATGCTTTGTAGAGGGCTTATTTTAGTTGTGCCATTGCATCGTCTGTGGTTATCCTATATAATAAAAGCGTAATATGCTACTTAGACCAGACATCCTTCTGGATGACCTTCTGGACAAAGCCGGGGCTGCAAGGGAAGCCCGGGTCCTGGGTGTAAGAGGGAAGTCGGTGCCAGCAGCAGGGGGAAGGAAGGCCTACTCTTGCATAAATTTCGTGCATCGGGCCTCTAGTATAAATATATCTTACCTTATAATAGACAAATATGCAAATTGACCGCACCTTCGCTACACCCAAGCCACGCCCACAAACCAAGCCACGCCCAACAACCACGCCCACCAGGAAACCGTTGCAGGGAACTTGGGGTGCGGCGGAGCCCAAGGCCGGGAAAGCCTTGGGTGGGGGCTTTTCCGGCCTTGGGCACCAGCGGGGAGCCTGCACGGATCGCAGGAAACCACTGGGGGTCGGCTCCAGGGATGCTGGGTGCTGCCGAGCCCAAGGCCACTGCCCGGGGCCAAGCCCCGACCCTGAAAGAAGGCAGAAGGCAGTGGCCACAGCCAAGGCCTGGGTCCCCGGTGCCGGCAGAAAACTGATGCAGGCAGCCAGGTGAATGAAGGTCTATTGCACGAATCTTCGTGCAAACGGGCTACTAGTGTGTATATAATGTATACATCCTTATTGAATTTTGGGGTTGGGGACCTAATTCAGCCCATAACAAGAACCATGCCTATTATTTTTCAATAATAGTAGTTTTTAAAAATATGACATTGTTTCTCCTTCTTTAAAAGTAATGGAATACATTTAAGGCTGTAGGACATCTACATAGGTAAGAATAAATCTTGTTGGCATTTTAATTTTCTTCCTGGAAATCTTGTTTCCATGTGCAAGTACTGAAGGTTCTGGGAGCTTTTTTTCATTATTGCTCTCCTTATGAAAGCAGCTGTTCAATGAACACGGCATATTTTGTTACCTCATCAAGAAGCAGAGGAAGATTATGTTATGATCAGGTTTTGTATGGCTATAGTCAATGCTTTCCTGATTGTCTGAGCCCCAGTGATTGATTTAATAGGTCTACTCCAGGGCAGTTACTCATCCCTGATATTTGTCCGACTCAAAGCTCCATGTTATTTATGTAAACGATGCTTTATATGCCTTCCCTGAAGATAAATCCAAGTTGGCAGAACAGTGTAAGAGATGAGTGTGCCTCCCAATTGGGATTATGGTCACAGAATTTATCTACATCAACTTTCATGTTACTTCACTGGCAAATTGGGAGCTTTGGAGGATAAGAGGATAAGATATGACTGGGAGAGTCTATTTTCTGCTCTAACACAGTATTTTGCATAGTATTTTCCTAGAGGACTGTGCATCTAGGAAGACTTCAAAACACACACAAAGAGAACCAGCTTGGGAACACATGATTTGTCTTTGAAAAATGAAAACACCTCTAAACCGTGGGGAAAATCTTAAATCAGAGTCATTTAGATATACTCAGAACTTGGAAAAGACTCTTGTGTGTAATGAGTTATGCATTTTTTAGCTTAGGCCAGGGATTATTTTCTTCTTCTATATGGTAGCACATGAGCCTATGTGTTCTTTGTACTTGTGGTTGTTGGAGATTAAAAGATGACAATGTGATTTCTGATTTGAAAATGATAGAGTGATGTCTATGAATTTTCCCCTTTTATAAGAAATCATCCAAATGCCAAAAAAGAATGAGGAGTGAAAAGTAATGCAAACTCGCCCTGGCCAGTTGTGGCTCAGGTTGAGTGTCATCCCATGCACCGAGAGGTCCCAGAGATACAAGAGCACATGAAAGATGCTCCTCCAAATATACCCACCATCCTCCTCCACCCTGATTTGCGCCCCAGGAAGCTGACCTCTGCACTACTTCAAAAGGTTCCCTTTTATAGCTTTTAGTTGGGCATGGCCGACTGAGAGTACCAACAGAAGAACAGAGGAGTAGGTCAAGGTATTGGCTCTCTTTGGGTTCAGTTACCACTTTCACCCATCGCCATTTCAAGACAAACAGGTGGTAACAATCACCCAAGGAGTACTGCACTAACCTTTAAGGGTTCCCTACATTCTGCCTTCACCTTCGTAAACAATCCCTTTATTAATTTTCTTCTATTTGCAGGTGCCATCTCTTTTCTGCAAGGGTTATAACTGATAGGATGATAAAATTGGCAAAGCTCAGCAACCAAGTAGAAGGGAAAAAAATGAATAGAAATGTACCAGATTGTAAGCAGCACAGAGGAAAATAGATTCTTCTGAAAACACAGGTACAATTAAAAGTAGGACTTAGAAAAAATGTAAAATGAAATTAAAATAAATATAGTTTAAAAGGCAAGAGAGAAAATAATAGATTTGAAGATGGGCAAATCAGTGTCATGGACAAAAATAACTAAAATAATGTAACCAAGCAAATATTTAAAGATATAATTCAAGATGACTTACCAAAAATAGAGATGGGATGCATTTGCCATATCCAAGGGAAAATATAACACAGAATTATCAACACCAAAACACATCCTAGTAAAGTTTCATAGTTTCCATATATTTTTAATATATTCCACATACAGATAGAAGGATCACGAGACTTAAATAGGGAAAAAATGCAGGATAGTCTCAGACTTCTTTGTATCAATACTCAAAACTAACTATGGAACAATCTATGCCAATTAAGTCCTTGAAAAAAAGAGAGATTCAAGAATCTTTATACCTAGAAAAATTGCAATTTAACCTAATGGCAACCATTTTGAATATATAGGAACTCAGGAAATATAGTTTTTCAAGTTCTTTTTTAATTTCAGCATTCCTTTGATGAATGAAAAACTTACAGCAAGAGAATAGACTGGGAAAATTAAATCCATTGTTCCTGGAACTAAGATTAAAACAAGTGTGTAGATTATGGTAATACGAAAATGTAAATGTTAAAAACACTTTGACAATATAGAAATTATATATTCTACAAAAGTGAGATGAGGGTATAAATATGTGTGTGTGTGTGTGTGTGTGTGTGTTTTGTAACATGGACTGAGGTATTATTTAAAGTTAATATAATCTATAATAATAAAAGCATAATATGCTAATTAGACCAGACATCCTTCCGGACAAAGCTGAGGCTGCGAAGGAAGCCTGGGTCCCGGGTGACAGAGGGAAGCTGGTGCCTGCAGCCAGGGCAAGGAAGGCCTACTCTTGCACAAATTGTGTGCATCGGGCCTCTAGTAAATAATATAAAGATGTAATAACCAGATAAGTAAAGTAATAGAGAGATAAGGATATCTAGAGATATAAGCATGGATTGGTTTTTGTGCTGTCATGAAACAGATGGCATACTAAAAAAGGTGATTAAGGAGAGTTTAATGAAGGTCTGTTTATAAAGACATGAGGACAAAGGAGACCAACAAGAGACAATGTAGCAACATCAGGAAGCCATGGCTATTCCTGGGCTTACAGGGAAATGAAGGGAGCTATTACCAGAATATTAAGGAAGAAGTAGTCTTGTGAGAGTGTTTGCTGGACAACAGCTGTAGCCATAGGAGCAGAGGAAAACTATCAAACTTCCAAATTGTGCTGGGGGAAAGGGAGCTGGGAGTAGATATCCTGTTCTCCTTCTTCTTAGTCTCATTGATCCATCCCAACTAGAAACTAAAGGGCAAGGGAACCAGTTAAGGTAATTCATAGAGGGAATAGAGCAGGGTGTATTAGCCTCCATGGTGTAGAGCAGGGTGTATTAGCCACACTGAGATACACACCTATTATCTACTCTTCTTTCCCTCTCTGGTCAGAATGATTTGCTGGTTCAGAGACATGATGAACCCAAAAAGCCAAGGGCAATCACAGGTTCCAATTTAATACACCTGAGATAGGCGTTCCTCTCCAGAACACTAGGACCACTAAAACCATTGAGCCAGGGTTGCAAAGCAAAATTACTTAAGTGGTTATTAGGTACTAGTGGCCCGGTGCATAGATTTGTGCACATTGAAAGGAAATCGGCAGCCCGCGCCCGCGTGCCCGGGGAGTTTCCACATCCCTGTGAGCCACCGGGAAGTCACATGGGGAGTCTTTCCTCCTCCCTGCAGTTTCCTGAAAAAATGTTTCCAAATGTCCCTTCTGTGGCCCGGGTTGTGCCTTGCCAGCTGGGAGGTCCCTGGTGGACACCTTGGGCCATGCTGGATGCTTTCCACTTCTAGGAGCTGGATAAGAGATGCTCAGAGGTGAACAATACAAAGTTGGGGCTCTCTCTGACTTTTACCCCGGTTGTCAGTCGCCTTGTGGCCACTTTTATATTGCTACCTTCCTCTGTAGCTCCGGGGCAATCGGTAAGGGATGAGATTTGATCTCGATGCCCAAGGCAGAGTTCCAGGAGCCTGGTGGTGATATCAGGCTCATCCCGGTTACTCTGAGTGTCTGTGCTTCATCCATTCCCCAGAGATTGTACCTGTAGGCTTATGGGATATGTGCCTCATGGCAACTTCTGGCTGAGCTGTGGGCATCCTCGGGCCAGGTGCCAGCACCGTGGGGGGTCCATCTGTGGAAACCGCCCTCTGTGGGCTCACCCACTTGTGGGAGCTCCCGGGGATCTGTGGGGAATGTGGGAGCCCGGATGCTGGCCAGGCCCGGAAAGGGCGTGAAGGGCTTGGCCGAGGACCCACGTGGAAGAATGGCTCCTTGGACTGGAATTTTCTCACCTTTTTCGGGACTCTCTCTGGAGGTGGGGACTGGTCTGGCTTGGAAGTGGCAGCTGGGGGTGGCAGGAAGGAGGGAGGGAGAGGCCGATTGCAGTCCCCGGTAAGGGGTGTACTTCGTATTTCAGTTCCGCATCTGAAGGAACACGGCAATAGCTAAGGGGTGGAACATGGCCCTGATGCCTGAGGGGGAGTTCTAGGGGGCCAGCGTCAGTATCAAGGTCGTCCAGGTCACATGCCAACATTCCATGCTGCATTGTTCGCAGTAGATTGTACCTGCAGGGTGTAGGGGGTGATTTTTCCACGCAACTCCCAGCCCAAGTGTGCGACTGCCTGAACTGAACAGGTCAGGCCAACACCTGCTGGTGCCCCTCCGCCGACTGGAGCCAGGAGCCAACCAGCACTCTGCAGGGATCCAGGAGTGGTTATTTGGTGCCAGGACGCCCACCTTTCTGGGAGATGGGGCCGGAGTTGGGTGGCAGGTGGAAGTTGTGAAGGGCTCGCCCACAGACACCCGTGGGTGTTGGTCATTGGGCTGGACTTCACTGGCGCTTGCTCTCAAGATGGGGGCCGGCCCAGGCAGTATGTGCGTGAAGCGCCTCTGGGTTTTTCCTGAGCCTGCATCTGGAGACCCAGAGGGCAATAGGTAAGGGGTGCGGTACAGCCACAGGGTCCAAAGAGAGAGTTCCAGGGACCGGCAGCGGCTTATTCCGTGGTCATTCAGGCTACACCCGCCACCACCCGGGCATCAGGACTGCAGTCTGTTCGCTGGAGATTGCGCCTGCCGGAGGTGGGAGAGGCTCACAAGCCACAGCTGCGCTTGCCAGCTGTGAGCGCAGCTTCTGGTTGAGCGGCTCCCGCTGTGGGAGCGCACTGACCACCAGGGGGCAGTTCTTGTGTTGAGCATCTGCCCCCTGGTGGTCAGTGTGCATCATAGCAACCAGTCATTTTGGTTCTTCTGGTTGTTCTGCTGTAATGGTCGCTGGGCTTTTATATATATAGACTAGAGGCCCAATGCACGAAAATCATGCAAGAGTACGCCTTCCTTCCCCTGGCTGCTGGCACCGGCTTACCTCTAGCACCTGGGACCCAGGCTTTCCTCCCAGCCCTGGCTTCGTCTGGAAGGTCATCCAGAAGGACGTCTGGTCTAATTAGCACATTATGCTTTTATTATTATTATAGACTAGAGGCCCAATGCATGAAAATTTGTGCACTGGGGGCGTCCCTCCGCCTGGCCTGCCCCCTCACAGTCCAGGAGTCCTCAGGGGATGTCCTACTGACAGCTAAGCTGCAGTCTGGCCTCCCTCTGCAGGAGGCGACCGGGCCAATCAGGGAAGGCACCGCCCCCATCACCCCGCTGCTGCTGCCATTGCTGGCCGTCGCGGCTGCCAGTCCTTGGTCCTTGCCCCTCGCTTCTTAGTGCTGGCCCCACCCCCCGCCCACTGGTGAGTGGGTGCAATCTAGGGCCAACGTGCTGGACCAGCCTGTGCCACGGCCTCTCCCACTCTGCCTCTGCAGAAGGGGCCGCACGCTGGACCGGCCTGCGCCTCCGCCTCTCCCGCGCCGCCGCCTCTCCTGCGCCACTGGCCTTCAGCCCTCGCAGCCGCTATGGCTTTGTCCGGAAGGACGTCCAGAAGACGTCTGTTCTATCCGGTCTAATTAGCATATTACCCTTTTATTAGTATAGATAGTAAGAGAAGAAACACAACCACCTCCATTCCTCTAGCTCCCAAAACAGTACATTCTGACTATTGTATAGTACTATACACTGGCTCCTGGTTAAGGCATATGCTCTTATAGAAAATTCTCCAAACTCTCAAGGTTGAATACCACTGAACATTCAGTTCAATTGTTATAGTTTTGTACCAGCCATTTGTGGAACATGGGGTATAGGGTAAGAACAATGATTCCGTGGGCATGAACCCATTGCTACATTTCCTTGGCTGTAAAGTAGATTTCTTCTTCAGGAATGATTTTGTGTAGCATCAGATGGCAATGAATTGGCATTCTTTATGTCCACCAATAATGGTATTAGCATAAGTATTGGAGACTGGTAGGAAAATCTAGAATACATTAACCAGTTAACTGCCACGCTCCCAAAACGGAAACCATCCACATTTCTTCCATATGCGCTAGAATATTTACGAATTTAAGTTACCATAATTTTCTTTACAAACCCAGAGATGTCACTAACAAGTCTGATTTTAAAATTGGGTGACCAGAGTTGATATGCGAGGTTTGCAGCTATAGATGCACGTGGCATGTAAGGAAGGTCTGCTGCTTGTGTCTATAGATGCTTATGGCATACAAAGGGTTAATCCTATATAATAAAGAGTTAATATGCTAATTAGACTGAACAGCAGGATGACCGTCTGGATGACCTTCTGGAAGATCGTCCGGATGACCTTGTGGCTAAGGCTGTGAGGGCCAGCTGGGGCTGCAAGGGCCAAGCCCCTTGCACAAATTTCATGCATCGGGCCTCTAGTATTTCTATAAAGGCAAATGTCTATACCTTCCATGAGAGAAGGGATCTAATATGATCATCCTGCTACCATGCTGGGTATTTGACAATGGTGCTAGTCAGATCAGCTTCAGCGAGAGCAAAATCATGTTGAGCCCATATATAACCTCCACCCCTGATGCTATGGACACTTTGTACTTAAATGCACTGAATAAATAGGCCAAATGACATATAGTTTAGATATGTTTCCTGTAAGCAGCATACGGCCAAATTTTATTTAAATTTTGTGTGAATTAAATCCGATAATCCAACTTAGTGTGATATTTTATATTTTTGTGTATATTTCAGGAGAGAGTTAATGTTTTGTTTATTACTTTTGTTGTTTGCATGTATTAACTTTTTATTTACTCTTACCTTATTTTCCAAATGATTGGATAGTAATGAGGCTGCCTGCACATAGATCCACAATTCCCAAGACTACAAGCAGGCCTTATTCCTATATGCTATGATGTGTTGACTGGCTTGGCTTAGTTTCTAGGCATTTGATTATATCCTTCCCCACCACCTGACTCCCTATACGACTGCTATCTGAGCAATTAAGCTGGTAACACATTTTTTCAGCTTTTTATCAAGAGATACTGACTCCTGTTGTGTGATTTCCCTGCAACCTTTTATATTTCCTACCTTCCCACAGGATTCTTGTCTGCTGCTATTGGCTTCCAAACCTGTGGCTCATGGTGTGCGCGTCTTTGGAGTTTCCCTTTCATTTTGGTCCACAAAGATTTTTATTTTACTAGTAAGCAGAGCTAAGTTGTTTTGGTCCTTCTTTTTGGAGGTAGATCAATTTTTTTAACTTTATTTTTATTATTGTCACTATTACAATTGTCTCTATTTCTCCCCTTTGCCCACCTCTACCCAGCCCCTGTACCCCCTTCCCTGTGGCCATCACCACACTGTTATCTATGGGTTATATTTAACCCATCTTTGCTATATACAGAGAGAGGACAGAAGAAGTATATTGATGAATGAATCAATTCTTAATCTCAATGAATCTACCCACTATCTACTTAGTGGTAAAAGTAGAGAAATATCTGAATATTTAAATATCTGTACTTACTGAACTTAAGGGCTGCTTTACTCTAATTGTTGGTTTCCATTGGGTATTGTGTATCCTCAGTCACTTTAATTGCTACTAAAATAAAAATTATTGTTCACAGTAATAATATGGCATTCCTCTAAGTTGGCAAATTTTACACTGTTTTATATGTTGAAAATCTTGGTACTTGTTATATGGGGGAAGTGATGAGTTGAGGTAATGAGCTTAAAAGGGATAAAAGTATTGTTCTGAATTTTGCTTCAAAAATAACACAACTGTAGTAATAGAAGATAGCAGAGATGTATCTAAAAGGAAGCACACATGGCAAGGACTTAACATTTTTGGTGAATAAAGATTCTGTATGAATTAGCAAAATAAGTCTGCCCAAGATTCTTACTCAAGTTTGGCACAATGACAGAAGTACAGTGATGAGGAAAAGGTTGTTGGACATTCCCTCTCTGCTCTCTACAGGTCCTGCTAAACATCGACTATTACTTTCAGTTCCAGATGCCACACTTTAAAAGGAACAAATCTGGACATTATCTGGAGGAGAGAAATCAAAATGTTAAAAGTTTTGAAAGCAATTATGAGTAAGGAACATTTTAAGTAACTTAGCTTTGAAGGATTTCATAAGTATCTTAAAATAGTTCAAGGATAATATGTGATAGGAAAGGGAGGTTAATCACATTGTGTGTGGTGTAAGAAGACAGAACTGGAATGGATAGCTACACGTTACATACTTCCTTATTCTATAAAATTAGAAAATGTTAGGAATTTTCCAAATATTAGAATTTTGAAAACATATTCAGTTCTTTTATTATAATAATATTGGGTTGGTTCGAGTGAATGATGATGATGGGTGTTATGTTAGATTTCACACCTTCAGTTGAAGGTTGTATCAATAGCTTTTCCTTTGAGGTTCTACCACTTACCAAGTCACTAGACTCCTTTATTTTTGCAAACCCTTGTCAACTCTGTTTCCCCGGTCTGTGCCAAATTCCATTTCATTCACTCTGCCTTTACAAATGTTGTTCTGTCCCACTTATGTTCCCATCACTACCTTTGCTTCGCTAGCCTCTTCTTGTCTTTAAATCTCAGCTCTACTGTCACTTCTTGTTGGAAGCCTTTTTGGGGTTTTCTATTACAAGTCTATCTTCCCACTAAGTCGTGAGTTCCTTAAGGTAAAATAGTGTATATCCTAGGAGTATAATCTCCCACTCCAAATACTGCTTGACACTGTAGATAGATGAATGGATGTATTAATTAGTGATTAAGATTTGTAGTATCATTTTAGCCTAATCAGAGGAAAAACATGTCAGAATTTTTACAACAGGAGGCATATAGAAAGTGGTTAATGTCAAGCATATTATTTTTGGGCCAGGAAGTAAAATAGCTGGAAAAACAACAAAAGGGCAGCAGAAAGGGAGAGAGAAAATACGTGCTTGTGAACAAATCATTTCACTTTTGTATATTACTTATTTTCCATGGTCAGTTCAATTCAAATATTCTTTGATTAGAATAATTTTACATGATTCAATTTTACTTATAAGAGGCTAGAAAATTTAGAAATTTCTAGTTTATTGATATATTTCTAAACCATTCCATTTAATAGCACTTTACTCTTTTTACAATATGAAAGGGCATCTGCATTCTATATTGGAAATATATGGGATAAGTTTCTGTAGAACCAAATACATCACTACTATGTTCTAGTTTGATAACTTTGCCTCTATGTAATCTTATGGATATGAAAGCATTTATAGGAAATACCAAGATAATTGTTTTATGAAGGGAAACTAGTGTTCTCTTATGACCTATAGCTTTTAAAAAAGATAAAAAGAGAAGAACCTTATTAATGCATGCTTGCAAAAACAATTGAAGCCATTTTCCTGGCTGAAGACTAAATTATTGTACATTATAGTGTGCATGTCTATGATAAGTAGATTATGATAGATCATTCCAAAAGGAGGTGGAGGGAAGATTGCACTAACATTAGCTTCTCGGGTATTTGCAGGCTGTAAATTTCTTTAAATGATAGATGTAAAGATGGAAGACAGATGGATAGAGGAAAAGACAGAATCAGATATGTGATGAGTTAGTACTGCAGCCTGTGCTTCTGTGCTGTCTTATTACCACAGGCTAGCAGGCATCAAAGTCCCCACTCCCTCCCCCTGAAATTACCAATTTATATGAAAATTAAGATTACAAATTAAAGCTTGGCTATCCTGGAGTTTTCCAGTTCATCAGCCATCCAATAAAAATGATGTCAAGCCTGTATGCATAATTCCCAGAAGATTACTTTGTCCTTACAGCTAAGCCCTGTCCCTGATATGAAAGATCTCTATCCACTTTTATTGAAATAAAGAACTAACATCATAATCCCAATATTGAGGTATAATCTTCATTATCTCCTGACCCTCTTGAGGTTCTCCCAATCTATATTACTTCAGATTTGTTTATTTATAATCCTTATGTATTTACTTTTATTGAGATAGGATTAAAAACTGGGGGGGGGAAAGCTCCAAAAAATCCTTGTGATCTCATGATTGAGTTTCAATTCACCAACAATCAACTAATGTGTTACACTGAGGATTTTTTTTTAAAGTGGTTCTTAGAGTTGTATAGTCTAAGCTTAAAAAGGCATTAATTGGTCCCCTGAGTGTCCCCATTAAATGAATTATTTCCAATCTATCCTGGTTTCTGAAATGATGGCAGAATCCTCTTTTCCTATTTATTAAAAAAGGTGGAGGAGGGGTGTATGAAAAGATAAACACAGAATTGTCCAGAGTAACTTTTATCTGGTTTCTTGGGAAGTTTTGATTCATACTTATAGTTAATTACTGGTAAACCACAATCCTCCAACCTTTTATTCCCCCACAAGAGCCTTAATGGCCTTTGGCTATGCCTAAGGCTGTTAACTACTAAACTAGTCATTAATGCTGGTCAAGTTGATTTCTTGGAGATTATTGTTCATTTATTTATTTTTCATAGACAAAACACACTTTGTTCTGCACAAAGAATTAAGTGGTACTTGACACACTTTTCTTCATTTCAAACACATAAACACCTACGGAAAACACATTTTACTGTGGCATTTTTAAAACATTTATGTTTTCAAGGTGAAAACTGGGTTTACAATGTCCTGGTTTTCACTGATAATCATGCTTTCATACTTTAAATAGATTGCTATTGTATTTGGAGAAACACATCTTCAGATATTTGATTAAGTATTCTTAGTTATATGTGCCTTTTAAATTTTTATGCAAGGAAATGTTGGGATAATATTATTTGGCTTTTAGATTTGAAGAGTGGAACTAAAAGTACTTTATTATTGGTATAAACCTGCCCTGTAGTGTTTTTTTATTAAAATAGCATTATTTGACTGAAAAGGGCACTTGTTCTACTATAATTTGATACAAAGTGGGATTTGGTATAATATTCATTGGCTCCATTATTCCTCATCTGAGAACCTTTCCTATTCATTCATCCATGCTTTTACTTGAGTACCTGCAATTGCCTGGGCATACTTAAGAGATAAATCAGAAGAGAATGGGGAACAGACTGGACAGACAGAAATAGCTTATAATCACTGAATAATCTTTTTGCATAAAATGATATTCAAATGTAAAATCCTGTATTGGAATTATTAGCCTTATTAAAATGTTTACTCTCCAATTATAAGGGAAATAATTGGAACCAATGTTAATTGTACACCTATTATTTTTTGGATATTGGTCTGGGTAATTTACATTAAATTTCTTACTTAACACTTACATCAACTTTACAGTCCTACAATTAGTCCTCTTTTATAGATGTAGACATTGGGACCTTAAGATTGTTCTTAACTGGACATTGCAATATTTGAGCTTTTTATTCTGGAAACAAAAACATTTCAGCATGATTTGTAAATGTTCTCGCTCTTCAAACTTGTGCCATATACTACTATTTCCAAATTATAGCTATTGTTTGTTTGACTAGAACTTGGAAAATAAAATGGAAGAATAAAATGAGGTTAACATGTGCTTGGGAAGAGGGGACATTAATGTGGTGAAATGGGGGTTGGGACAAGTAATGAAACACACAAAAAGAATGCACTAAAAATCATATACACAATATAATCACATGTATAATTATATACAGGTATCAAATGATTACACATAAAATCCTATGGATGTGCATTTATTTTATTTTCTAATTAACAGACTTTTTAAAGGGCAGGGCAGTTTTAAATTTACAGAACAATGAGCAGAAAGTTCAGAGGTCCCCATGTCATCTCAACTTTCACCAAATATATGATTTATAATAAACACTTGTTACATCTTCTGAGTTTTTTTGCTTCTGCTGACAAATTAATGTAAATCTAGAAAGTATTACCATTAAAAGAATGCCCTTGAAATTATTGCAATGAGGAATTCAGTGCCTGGTCCTGGTCAGGGATTTTCAGATGGCAGTATGCAAACCATCACCTGGAAGCTTGTTAAAAATTAGGACTCAGATTTTGTAGATCTGAGCGGGGGTCAAAGAAACTGCATTTTTAACATAGCATCTGGGTGATTTTGATGAAATAGGTCCATGAACAATACTGAGAAATCGTGGGCTAGAAATTCTTTTCCCCTTATGGAAACCTCCCTCGAAAGTTTCCCACACCACCTCTACCCACATAAATATCTGATGCTCCAATTAAAACAACAACAAAAGGAGACTGTGTTCATTTTCAAATTTTGTGTCAAATGTCAGCATGGAAAGAATTCTTAGTGATTGGGCCAATCTATGGATCAATGAACACAACAAACTGAGTGACAGTTAAATGTGAAATTTTTAAAAATCTCATATACCGCACACTCGTTTGGAGGTCAGCGATTAGGAAATAGTATTATATCAAAGCATTTCAATATAAGAGAAGATGTAATGTCAATTATTATTAATACATTTTAAAAACTGTATATACATTTGTTGTACACATTTTGATGAAATATATCTGGAATTTTAATTGAATAGATCATTGACCTATGTGACACAATTCCGAAGACAAACAGGATGTGTGTATGTTTAAGAATAGGATTCTGAATTATTCCAAATTGCCCTAATGGCTTGTCACAAGTGTGCTGGGACTGCCGTTCCAGAGCTGGAAGATGAGCTTTAAGTACCCTACTCGTCAGTGTGGTTCCTAGACTGGCAACATCAGCACTGTCTAGGAACTAGTTAGAAATGCAGACACTCGGACCTCACCCAACTGTCACTGAAACACAACCTGCATTTTTAACATGATCCCTCAGATGACTCATCTGCAAATAAAAATGTGAGAAAACTTCCTTTCAGCTATTTGAGTCCTGATCCTTTCCAAATGCTCCCCGCTTTGGACTAACTTCCAGCACTGCTCTACTTTTCCTACACATCCACACACCCCATTATTGTATTTCGTTATCATCTCCAAAAGGGAAAAGTTGCACAAATTCTAACTAGGTAACTCACAGGCTTCTTTTACAAAAGTTTTTCTCTTTTAGCCAAAGAAAACTTTAGCTTGATGATTAATATTTCTGAACAATTTGCTGACAGACCTGAGCCCACCTAGGAGTTTCTTTAAAACTACAAGTAAAGGAGGGATGTGGGTCCTCCGCAGCTAGAACAAAGGTATTCACCATTAACTATCCTACATTCTTGCTTCAAAGCCTTGCTTTGGCTTCTCCAGGATTATACTTAAGTAAACAGCAGGCAACCCATTAAAAAAACACACCACAAGAACAATTTGTCCTATAGAAAAAGAACAATGCTATTACAAAAAGCAATGTCATAGGCTACCACAATTCCAGTTACAGAAAGCTACTGCTGCTGCTAAATCATTGTTAGTAACCAGAACCACTTGGGAACATTCTAGTTTATGCCCAAAGCAATATTAGTATTATTGTTTATTTTACTTACATTATCTAAATAGGCATAATCCAAAGTAGGTAGGTTGCTACAATTCTGCCTTCTCCTGGTATGAGACTAGGGGAAAAGATATTACAGTAATAAAGAAAAACAGCCAATAGTTTTGGTAAATAACACTGCAAAAATTGGAAATCATTCCTTATTTTCCAATTACTGCAGTTCCTATCATCAAGTTACTAGAGACAGTCATGTGCCTGATGCTGGAGAGAAATCATTCAGGTAAGCTCCTCCTTCTGTTTCTCCATCTGCTAAGCTGTTAACATGAAGACATACTGACAAGGGCTCAAGGAAAACATGGAATATTTCACCAGTAAGATTATGCTGCCCTAGAGACAGATGTTAGAAAGCTGTAATATTTAAAAATAAAGAGATAAACACATGCTTGAGGGGAAGGAATAAAACAGTTTTGGAGTTGGGAGAGAAAATCAAAAAAGGAAAAAATAAAGATGGAAAGATAGATAAGAACTTGGCATTGGAACAGGAAATGGCAAATCCTAATTGTGTAGGGAAAAAACTTCAGGCAATCACTTGCTATTAGGTAGGCATTCTTAGAGTGCATTGTGGTAGATTTGTAAGAAGTGCTTAGCAGGGCTGATTATGATTACAGAGAACAGATTTATCTCTTGTCATCAGATGGTTAATGTCAGGGCTTTGACTTAAAACCATATACACCAGTTTTCATAAAAATGTAAACGTGAGAAATGTTATATACAATAAGTCACATTCAGTGAATATGAAAACAACATTAAGTAACGATAATTCTTGATGTGTCTGGTGACTTTCACTGTGGAGGTCAAAGCACTTTGTCTTCACTTATTTTTACTGGAGAAAAATTGTAAACGTTCAGAATTATAATGGTGGATTACAAAATATTTACAAATGACATAAATCACCATGCATTAAGTTAACATTTAACATTTCAGAGCAGCGGTTGCCAACCTTTTGGACCTCACAGACCCCCTGTGGTCTGCGGACTACAGGTTAGAGACTGCTGTTTTAGAACATTAGATGTTTTTTATTTTGGTATAGTTTTCAGACCTTTATAAATAAAATGCATAGTAGCAAGCAATTAAGAAACTGAAAGGAACTTTGGCTTTGAATTAAAATAGACTTGGGTTCAGATCCTAGATATTTACTTCACTTTTCAGCTTCAGTTTCCTCCTCTATAAAACAGGGATAATACGTACCTCCTAAGGTTGCTGAGAGGCTTAAAGATATTATTAATAAAGGTGCTAGCATTGTGCCTGAACAACATAGTTACTCAATAAGTGGCAAGTTATGTCATTACAAGAAACTAAAAATATATACTGACACAACCAAGCACATTAGATATTACAACTGAATTACTGCTTGTCCCTTTCTTGAAATCTCCAAGTTCTAACTGCATAGAAGCCTTTGCTGACCCCCTTTTTTCCCATTGGGAAGGAGGAGAATACCTCCTCAAGTAAGGGGAGGGTAATACAGAGGATGAGTTCCCAGAGAAAGGAAGAGGAAACAACACTTCTATCAGAAAAGAGAAAGACAGAAGAGAAAGGGGCATGAGGTCTGACTTGATCATCCTAACTCCCCCCTTATGGATGAAAACTCAGGTAAATAATAGCCCAAACGGAAAGAAGAAGAGCCTCAGTTTACCCTGCTTCCCGTTTGGCCTTCTAGAAAGAGACAACCTTGAAAGACAACCGCAGCCAACATAGCACTATAAGCAGAGTAAAACGGCAGCCTGGTATGAGCAGGCCAAGGGAGATTCTGCGATGGCAGGCCTCAGACTTCCTTGGCTCCCGGGCAGCAGGCTCTTGTGTCCAGGTGCTCTGTCACGATCCCAATAGTGAACGTGGAAGGTTGTTGAGAGTTGAGAGTGAGAAGCCATTGCTTGGGGTCCTTGTGAGACGCTAAGCCAGGATTCAGAAAACAGACTGAGACACAAAGACCTAGGATGCTGTTGAGAAGAGGAAAAAGAGCAAGTGAGCAAGGGAGGATGACAAGCTCTGACCACTGAAAGAAAAAAAGGCTGATTTAACAAATGGCAGACTTTAGCAGCAGATCAACAGGTACCCATAGCATTTGAACTAGATATCTCTCCATGAAAGCCAATGGGCATTCATATGACAGCACACAGATCCACACATATCCAGCACACAGTTCCTGTCATGAGGACACATGAACTTCTCCTGAATGAATGAATGAATGAATGAATAAATAAAGCCATGTCTGCCAGGAGAAAGGGGAGGAGGGAGAACACTGAAAGACTGAATCTATCTCAAAGACCCTATTTTAAACATAAAGAAAACAAGATAGTTTTGCCTGTCATCTTCAAATCCTATTCCACTCCAAAAGAAATTTATTACAATTCTAAAGAAATGAAAGGTCTTTTTAGTTCTTGATAAGTTACATAAAATGTGTCCAATTCTTTCTGTGAAGTCTAGAGATGAAATCAAAATACCCATTATGTCCTTTTATTCATAACTTTAAACTGTCCTTATTAGGAACTAGTACCTTATATATATCCTACTAGTAGCCCATTTGCAGGAAGAATCCTGCAAGCGGCCACTGTGGCTGCGTGCGCTGCCGCTGCTGCCACCATTGCGGCCACAGCACCTGCACTCACGCGCCACTGCCGCCCTCCTCGCCCCGCCCTGCCCGGGCTTTCCCTCTGGCAGCCACCTTGCTTTCCGCTTTTCCTCCCTCTTCCTTCTAAGTTGTCTTCAGTCTTCACTCCTCCCTTCCTCAGCGTATGCAAATTAACCACCATCTTGGTCGTGTAATTTGCATACTCACCCTGATTGGCTGGTGGGTG
Source organism: Eptesicus fuscus (assembly GCF_027574615.1). Classification (NCBI taxonomy): domain Eukaryota; kingdom Metazoa; phylum Chordata; class Mammalia; order Chiroptera; family Vespertilionidae; genus Eptesicus; species Eptesicus fuscus. The sequence continues at coordinate 66,857,877 of NC_072474.1, read as the reverse complement.
TGGCTTGGACATAGCGAAGGTGCGGTCAATTTGCATATTTGTCTATTATTAGGTAGGATGATGTTCTGAGAGTATTAGTATTTAGAAAGAGCATTACAGAATGTTTTTAGAAAGGCTTTTACTCTGGCTCTCTCAACCACTGCCATTCACAGAATTTTTAATATCCTCTCTTCCTTATCTCTTCTACCATAAAGTTCATTAGATTTTATATATTGAAGCATAGAGTACACACTTTAGGAAATACCTCTGCTTTTATCATTTATCTCTGACAAAATTGGTATTTTAGTCATCCTAAATTACATCATACACTGATTTAAAAGTGGCATTGTTTGAGATTATAAATAATTCAACAAATTGTATCTATATGATTAGTATTTCAAAACAATATTTTATGTCTTCCGAACTCCCTCTTTATCTTCTTAGAGTGCAGTTGCATTTGAAATCTATGGTTTCTGGCATATCTGGGGTAAGGTTATACTACAAATTTACCAGACCTGTCAGTCTTTAACTTTCCTCCATATTTCATTATATCATTCCAGTTATAATTAGTTGTCTGGTAAAATTAAGAACAGTCTATTTCAGTGAGTGCTCATGTGAACATTTAACAACTTTTTGTTAGGATGACAGCTTAGCGACAGAAAGAATAAACCAGAAAGGGAGCATTACTAAAGTAACCTTGGTTAACTCAATACTGCCAGCTCAATGGAAAATTCTAAGGGTTCACATTTTTTTCTTTTTTATGAATCATCAAAGCACATATTTCTTGTCAGGAGGTAAGCATCAGTTTGATGGCATTCCTGTACATCGCACAGCATGTTTTGAACTGACCTGTCTTCAATGCTGTGGCTTCCTAGAAACTTTTCAGTTGATGAGTTGATTCAGCTGAATGCTTTGACACTCAGCTTGTCAGTGAAAGCTATTTTAATCATTAAGATGCATCTCCTTTCCAAGACTGCAAACTGTTGCTGCTCATATACAAAATTCTATCATTTGATTACTGTGGACAAGAAAGAACCTGAATGGTTACTATTCCTACAAATTTAAGAGCTAAGTATTCAGGATATTTATTCCTCACCATTGTGGAGCCTCACTCCCTATCTGAGTTTGCATCCCTGTTTTTCCATTTACGTTTTGTGTGGCATGAATCCCTCATTTGTAAAATGGAGTAGGAGTACTTACTTCAGAGGGATATTCTGAGGAATAAATGACAGTTCATAGACAGTTCTTCAAATAGTACTTGTAACATAGTGAGTTCTGTTACTATTAAACTTTATTACCATTTTGTTTTGTTTTTAATCCTCACCCAAGGATATTTTTTCCTATTAATTTTTAGAGAGAGTGGAAGGGAGAGGTAGAGACAGAGAGAAACATCGATATGAGACACATTGATTGGTTGCAGCCAGCATGTCCCCGACCAGGGCCAGGACCCTGCAACTGAGGTACATGCTCTTGACCAGAATTGAACCCAGGACCCTTCAGTCTACAGGCTGACACTCTTATCAATTGGGCCAAACCAGTTAGGGCCTTTATTACCATTTTGTAGATGAAGTCACCCAGTCTCCTTCACCAACTGCCCAACTCACCATCACTTCTAAGGTCAACTGTCTCTGTTGGCAGACTCAAGAGAAGAGATAAAAGAAAATGAAAAGTTATTTCTTTCAGGACCTTTTTTTCTGTAGATGTCTGAAGTCTAGCTCCAAAGGAGAGAGCACCACATTGTGGCAGGATTATATTTTTGTTATATTAACCTTTTTAAATGTTTTCCTGTTCTTTCTTTCTTCACAGTAGCCTTTTCTCATTCAGGCAATATATATATGTACCAGTGAACCTCTGTCAAATGGGATGAAGGTGAGGGATGATAATTAAAGCTTTAGAAGTTTGGGGGATTTTCAGAATAGGGGGATTTGTACATTTTGTACACTGGGATTCATTTATTTCTTCCAGACTTTAATGAGACATAAAGTCAGTAAGGTAGCAGAACCCCAGTTTCCTATGCCCAGGTTTGTGCAAAAGCAGAAGACATATGTGTCATGTGACTAAGCAGACAGCCCAAATAGTCTCTCAGAATTTTCTGTGACATGTTATAACCAGAAAGTACCAGAATGATTCTGTGCTCCTAGCAGGGCATGGAAGCAAAACTTTTCATAGTCCAAAGCACTGCGAGCGTGGGTCCCATTGTGGCAGAAAGTGTGCTGTGTGGTTACCAGGACTCAACCCTTTTCCTCCAGGCACACAGCTAAACTACATTTCTTAGCCTCCCCTACAGTTAGTTTGGGAAATGGGACTGACTTTTAAAACCTATATGAACCTCTATGTGCATTCTCTCCCCTTATTTACAAGCTGAACATCTATGAACCAGTGAAGAATACATGATTCTAGAAAATAGCAGAATCATTAAATCCAAAATTCCTAATGTGGGATCCATTAATAGAATTTAGGAGAAGCATGACCTTGGATTTGAAAGAAAAATTCTGCATTTTCACCAACCTCCAACTGAAATTTAGAATTTCCTTGAATTATGAATGTATAGACCAAGGCACAATATTAATAATACTATGACTTTGCTACCAATAAAATCAGATATTTCCATATTATATTACTATTTGGGGTATCTCAAAAGATCATTTACACTCAAATTTTCTTGGAAATAACAGTCATTACTAGACCCACTGCTAGATTTTTTAATTTCATATGCTAATAAAGAAGTACATATATAACAAATTTATTTTAAAATGGTTTAATAACTGTCGTTCAATAAAATTGGTTTCCTTTGTAATCCCATATGATTTTTATGCCTTTTAAAACTCGTGTTCTGAAAAGGGATCTTTAGGCGTCATCAGATTGCCAAAACGGCTAGGAACAAAACAAGAACATCTCTTCTAGATGGATTCCTAAATGACTTCTTGAAGAGTCCCTCTTTCTCTCTCCGCTCCACATCCCCGCCACATCCGAGTGTGGTATGAAAAAATAAGCTCTTATTGTGTTAAGTTAGTGATATTTGGGCGTTATTTTTTAGAAAAGTTAACCTATGCAGACTAATACGCTTGCTACTGAAATGGCCCAAACATGGTGGGGAGCACCTGAGACCTGAAGAAGCCTCTGGATGGAAAGGACCAGAAGTGAACAGTGAGGACCAAATATTAGATGAGGCCAATGAAGATGTCTTAGCAGAAATCAACCTGGGAGAGTGATGCTCAGTATAGGACACATCCTCCTTCAGCTTGAACCACCCCCACTAGACTTAAACAAATCACTTTCAGCACTCATTCCAGGGGTGTCTTTTAGGAAGTCAGAATGTAACATCTTGGCTTTTTCACATATCACTGCCTCTAAAATGCTGTAACTGGCTAACTGCTTTTCCTTTACCAAAGTCAACAACAGTTTCCCAGCTTCTTCAATTGCCTGGGATCATTGCTTCTTTCACAACCTTAGCCACATTAGCACTCTTGATGGCTTCTTTATGTTTTAAAGTTGTGCTAATCGCTCTAGCGGGTTTGGCTCAGTGGATAGATCCTCAGCCTGCAGGCAGAAGGGTGACGGGTAGATTCCCCTCAAGGGCACATACCTTGGTTGCAGGTTCCTCCCCAGCTGGGCCCTGGTCAAGGCTCATGCAGGAGGCAACCAATCCAAGTGTTTCTCTCACATCTAAGTTTCTGTCTTTCTCTCTCTTTTCCACTCTCTCTAAAAATCAATGGAAAAATAGCTTCGGGTGAGGATTAAAAAACAAATTGTGCTAATCTTCCATTTCACTAGCAACACAAGCAAAAAAACAACCCTGAGATGTTAGGTTTAGCACAGATAAAGGGACTTAAGTTCTCTCCTAGATTTGTGTGTGGCCTGAGAGACGCTTTCTGTCATGCTGATGTATCAACATGAAAGGGTTGTCAGGTCGAGAACCTAAGTTTTGTTAAGACAAGTCAAGAACCAAATTGCTAAAATGGGATATATTCAAGAACCCAGGTTTGACTGCATTCCTGAATTTGTACGTTGCACACTGAGATTTTTAACTGCCAGGATGATTTTCTTATTATTTCTCTCTTCTCCTACATGGGTGGAAGTTATTTTTGTTTGTCACAGCCAATATTAAGTGCTCTTGAATTCATCCAATACTAGTATGTGTGTGTGTGTGTGTACATACATACATATATATACATCTACATACATACATATATATACACGCACACGTGTGTGTGTGTGTGTGTTATATGTTTTATATAAGAGGGTATGCAATTTCCGATTAGCTATTTTATATAAGTTCTTCTCAGCTGGAGTTTAACACTAAAAAGAAGCCAATAACCACAAAATATGAGATCAATATTACAAAAGGCTTTCTATATAACTATTTGAAAATTGCTCATTTTTAAAAAAAGGTTTGTTAATTTTAAACAAAATAGTCTTGACAGAGCCCTCCAGATTTTGAAGACAGGTGTAAATGTGAAAACTCTCCTCTCAAGGCAGTAAGTTTTGCTTAATTTTATCTTTCTCTTTAGACTGTTCTACTGCATTTAACTTTAGACCAAATGAACGCAGTTATTATGAAGCCTTCAGGTTGTTAAAAGCAGATGCAAAGACTCCTTTAAGAACAGACTTTTTCTAGCCCCAAAGAACTTTCTATATATAAATTCTTATAACCTATGGAACCATAAGGAAAATAAAACTGGGTTAGTGTGCTATTAGTTTGCTGTATAAAAATATAGTTCATTTATTTTTAAATGCTGCAATGTAAACATCAGCTTGCCCTGATAACTTCTGTAAACCAAGCTTTAAACCTCATGTCTGACAAAAATTTTTATGAATGAGTAAATTAATCAGACAGCATTTATTTTCATTATATGCAGTGTATGTCACTCATGACCTGACTTTGTTATGGGAAAGATATGACTAGAATGACAAGTTAAAGCTTCTAAATTGACAACAGTTCATTGATCCTTGAAATTCTTAAGGTGTTTACAAAGTCCCTTGATGGAACTTAAAGTCCTTTAAACTACTTTTTAGTGGTTGCTTAGTGTTAGTGTGTATTAGAAAGTATAATAATTGTTTTTGTCAGTTAGCTTAATTGTCACACATTCAAAAAAATAAAAAACATAATGAACCTCCCAAGTAGCCATTATCCAATTTCAAGGATTATCATGTCTTGCCAATCTTATCTATTTCCCCCTCAACAACTCTTGGTTTTCCCTTTTTGCTGGATATTTAAAGTAAATCCTAGGCACCATATTATTGCACCTTTAATTATTTTAGTATGTATCTCTAATGGATAAGGACATTTTAAGTATAATACTACAATACAAATTAGCTCACCTAACAAAATTACTAACAATTTCTTTTTTTTTTTTTAAATATATTTTTATTGATTTTCCACAGAGAGGAAGGGAGAAGGATAGAGAGCTAGAAACATCGATGAGAGAGAAACATCGACCAGCTGCCTCCTGCACACCCCCCACCGGGAATGTGCCCGCAACCAATGTACATGCCCTTGACCGGAATCGAACCTGGGACCCTTCAGTCCGCAGACCGACGCTCTATCCACTGAGCCAAACCGGTTTCGGCAACTAACAATTTCTTAATAGCATACAGTCCATGTTCAAGTTTTGCCTGGTTCTCTCAAAATGTCTTATATTTGATTTGTTCAAATTAGGATGCAAATAATGTCCACAATGGTTGCATTTGGTCAATATATCTCTAAGGTTTGTTCTGATAATTTCTTCCCCTCCCCCCATTTAAAAAAATGACATTTATTTATTGAACAAACCAGGTCATTTTTTCTGTAGAAATTCTCTCATTCCGGACTTGACCAATTGCATCATGGTATAGTTTAACATGCCCCACTATTTTTTTAAAAATAAAAATGGCAGTTATAGCCCAGCCAGTGTGGCTCAGTGGTTGTGCATGGACTCATGAACTAGGAGGTCAGGGTTCAATTCCCAGTCAGGGCACAAGCCCCGGGATTACAGGTTCGATCCCCAGTGCAGAAGGCAGCCAATGGATGATTCTCTCTTACCATTGATGTTGCTAGCTTTCTCTCCCTCTCACTTCCACTCTCTGAAATCAATAAAAACATATTTTAGAAAGTGGCAGCTATATCTAGAGCCTTGTTTGGTTTCCAAATGAATTTCATACATATATCTATGCAATTTTCTTTGGGCATGAATAGTCCATAGGTGTTACTATGTATTTCCTATTGCATTAGGAGGCACATAATAGTTATCTCCTTTTTAGTGATGTTATACTTGTTACAGTGACTGGAAGTGTTGTCAGTCTGATCCATTATCAAAAAGTGCTCCAACTTTAATCTAATAGTATTAGCCACTGATGACAGTTGATTAGATAGACAACTTCATCAAAAGTTTCAAAATGGTGATTTTATAATTCTATCGTTGTTTCTGCATTTATTAGTTGGGGTAACCTGAAACACAGTCCATACCAAAAAAAAGGCCGGATAAACACTTGTTTCTTTTACTGATTAAATCTACTTTCAGCTTATGGAGTGGCGTGCTATTAACTTCCAATAGTGAGCAATGAGTTTCCCCGAAACCCAATCTCCACCCCGCCCGCCCCAAGACCACCAGGTGGTTTTCACTGTGAAACCTAGCAGAGCTAGGATGGGTTGGGAAGGGGCACGTTAGGGCCGGCCGAGGCATGGCGCACAGGGATTTAGGGTGGGAAGGAAGCGGGTCAAGAAGGGCGAGTACCTTAAGCAGGTTCTAGGAGGTGGAATCCGAGTCTTCCGGGCTGTCCTGGGCATCGGCGCCGTCCGTGGACTCGCTGGATTCCTTGCTGTCACTGCCACAACTGCCCGTGGCCGGCTTCTTCCTCTCCTGACGGGGCCCTTCCGATCCCGGAAGCGTGCTCTCGGGCGTCGCCTGGATCTCCCTGGGGCCCAGCACCGCATACCTGCCCTTCTTGAGCTCCAGCGGCCGCCTCAGCTCCTCTGCCATCTGCGAGAGATCCCGCTTCATCGCATAGGCGTCCTCCCCGTCCGCGTAGTATTTGGGCTCCACCTCACTGACCAGGAAGTTGAGGGTGTCCGAGTACAGGTGCAGGGCGGCCCGGTTACTCTTCCTGACGTGCAGGGACACGTACTTGGCGCCGAAGTTCTCGATCATGGCCCGCGAGGCCTGGTCCATCAGCTTCTGGGCCAGGCCGAGGCGGCGGTGCGAGCGCTTCACCGCCAGGGAGGTGATGTGGCCATGGGGCGGATCCTCCGAGTCCTCCTCCATTTTGGCCAGGATGTAGCCCACAATCTTCCCGTCCTCGTCCTCCGCAATGTAAGAGAGCTGCGGCCAGGACAGTCCGTGGTAGAAGTAGTATTTCATCTGGTAGTTCTCGGGCAGGCAGAGGAGGTTGCAGTGTTGCATGTTCATCAGGTCCCGCGGCACGGCATTGCGGATGTTCATAATGGCGGCGGCGGGGCGAGGCCAGCCCGCGGGCGGGATCCGCAGGGGGGGCTCTCTCCTGGCGCCCAGGGCGAGGTGTACCCTGCGGCTTCAGTCCAGGCGCCCAGGCCACGCGGCTGGATGGCGGGCGGCGGGAAGGCGGAAGGGTCCGAAAGGCTAGGCGGGAAGACAGTACGGCCCGGAGGCGGGAAGGCCGGAAGGCGGGAAGGCGGAGTGCCCGGAAGTGGAAGAGGTGGTGTTAAGAATCAACTTCCGGCAGCCCGCCACCTAGTCCCAGCCAATGAGGTGCCCGCTTCACGGTGCTGGTGTGCGTGCGAGCGAGGCTTAGCGTGTAGGGTGGGGTGGGGAGGTGCAGTCCATTATGATCTCTTTGGTTTTAAATATAATGTCTGATCCATTCCTGCCGTTCTTTCGTTTCGGTTTTAACTGAATTTTCACAAAACGGAATGAACCCACGTAGCTGGGATTTAGATCAAGAGCCTGAATACTGCACGCACCCCAGAAGCCCCCGCTCCTTTCCCCTTCCACATCCCCTACCCCCGTGTCCTAAGAGTAATTAAGACCTAAACGAACAGTCTTTATATAAATGGAATCATAGCACATACATTCTTCTTGTGTCTTTTTTTTTTTAACTCGATATTTGTTTCAGCTACCTGTGTGTACATGGGAGTTCTTCAAACTTACTTGTTCGATATCCCATTGCCTAAATATATCATTTTATTTATCCATTCTACTGTTGATGGCCATATGTATTATTTCCAGTCTGGGAATAGTAGGAATAGAGTACCTAAATGTTCTGGAACGTGTCTCTTTTGTTCACTGCCAAGCAATTTCTCAAAGTGTTTGCTCCATGTTCTCATTAACATTTGGTATAGCCCCATCTTTTTAATTTTAGCCATTCTTGTGTGTGGGTGGTGGTGTTACATTGTGATTTTATTTTGCATTTCCTTGATAACTAATGAAATTGAATACCATTTTTAACATGCTTATTAGCCATTCTATGTTCTTTATTGTGAAGAGTTTTTTTGTTCATTTTTATATTGGATTGGGTGTTTTTCTCTCATTAATGTTTAATATTTTTAAAGGTATATATATTCTGGATATGAATCTTTTGACAGATTATATATATATATATATATCTATATAGAGAGAGAGAGAGATATAGAGAGAGAGACAGAGAGACAGACAGAGAGATACACACATACATATATAGTGAATATCATTCTATACTATTGTTTAATTTTTCACTGTTTTAATGGTGATTTTTGACATCAACTAGTTCAATATTTCCAGTTTTTAAATGTCATGGTTAGTGCTTTTTCTGTCCTGTTAAAGAAATATTTGCCTACTCCAAGGTCACAGAGATGTTCTTCTATGTTTTCTCCTGAAAACTTGATTATTTTATATTTTATGTTTAGACATGCACTCCATTGGAATTTACTTTTGTGTATCAGCTACTTTTTTGCCTATATGAATATTCTATTCATCTAGCACCATTTATTAAAAATTTTTTTTCTCCACCATATCACATTGTTGCCTTTGTCATAAATCATAGTTGCACTTTTAGATACATTTTAAGAATTCTATGCCATCTTGCCTGGTGGTGTGGCTCAGTGGTTGAGCATCAACCCATGAACCAGGATGTCATTGTTCAATTCCAGACAGGGCACATGCCTGGGTTGTGAGCTCAATCCCTAGTAGGGGGCATGTAGGAGGCAGCCGATTGATGATTCTCATTATTGATGTTTCTCTCTTTCTCCCCCCTCTTCCTCCTCTCTTTGAAATCAATAAAAACATATTTTTTAAAAGATTAAAAAGTATCTGGGGTTGTATTAAAAAAGAAAACAACATAGAACAAAGATTCACTGCCATAAAAATATTTAGTAGTACACAGGAAGCAGGATACCAAGGGGATGGGGTTGAGAATGACAGAAAAGAAAGGTTTCTTGAAGTGAGCAGATGATTCAGCATTAAAATCGATACACAAGGTGGGACAGGTAGGGGCTGGGAAGAGGGGAGTAAAGGGGGTAAAGTAGGAGACATCTATAATACTATCAACACTATATAAATTATAAAAAGTAAAATTACTAATTTAATCTCCTTTTTTAAAAAAGTAGGACGTAAGTAGTCATTGTATGGATCTTTGTGCCTGTGGGAGAAGAACCGGGAAGACTTCTGGGAGACAGAGCATTTTCTTTGATTCTTCAGATTTGACTCCAATATCTTCTCTTCTGTGCATTCTTATTAGGTTCCTTGCTCCATGGAAAAATGAACTACTCCCTTATTTATGTCTTCCTCTCAATCATACCTATGCGATATGTATGTCATTTATTTTACTCTTAATTCCTATACTGTTTGTTTCTTGAGGATATGACCCTGTCTTATGAAAATAATTGTTTTTCTAGGGACAAGTAAATAGCATGCTGCATAGTGAGTCTTGAGTGAATGCTTACTTAAGTATGTAATTATAGGTATAAATATATTAAGACAGGCTAAATAAATCCTTTATGTGGTCCAAGTAAATTGTATGATTATAGTATATATTTTTGTGTAAAGATAGCAATTATTATTGCTTAAAGTGAGTAATGAGAAAATATGATTCTACTTATGCTACATCACTTTCTACACTTTGCATTATTTTCACTAACCAACTACATTATGTACCAAATGCTACAATGTCTAGGCTACTCAGAGATTTGCAGATCATTTTTATTATATAAGAAAAAAGTAAATTGAACATAATTTAGCAACCAATTACATCTCTAAATTTCTCTTTTATGTCATTGTTGTAACTAATGTTCATTTCTGATTCTTCACCCACACAGTATGTTTCTCAGATTTACTTGCCAACTAGACTCCAGGTAGATTAGGTCCATGGTGGGTGGGAGGGTAGTGCTGTGAGAGAGGAAAGATGAGAGAAGCCAGAGTTTTTCTCACCTACTAGCATTTTCCTGAGTGGTATCTCCCTGCTGTGGCTGGTTTCCTCTGTGGTTTTAGCTCCCCACTAGACAGCCTCTCTTGAGTTCTAGTTTTCGCACTAGGTGACTATTGCTTCTAGTCTCCAGTAATAAGACATTTTCCTTTGTCCCTGAGGCCCTAAAAGTGTTAGAGGCTTCTTGCAATTACTAATTTTTTGGTTGCTTCACCACTCCCTGCTGGCCTCTCAGCTTTTTCATCATTCATTATCTATGTATTAAATTTCCTCATTTAAATTAACCTAGAGTGGTTTCCTGGCTGGTCCCTGTCTGATTGGAATTATAGTAATTGACTGTTTTTAATGTAAATTTAAATTTTATATTTTCCAAGTCTGACATACAGAACCTTAATACTCTGGCTACTAATGGATGATAATTAGGCAAAATATTCAGAGAAAGTCATGGATTCATTGTTTTCAGATATGAGAAGGGGAGACCTATTTAAATTTATAGAATTCCTACTGGCAGAGGTACAAGAAACCAGTTCCATCATCTCCATGTATGTGTCCTAGTTGTCCCTAAGGGCCATTAGGAAGTCAAGCACTACAAGGGCTTTGATGATCATCAGAAGTCACTGGTAGTTACTATTGTGTCAGCAGCAATTTGTATGTAAGGTCCTAAGCATTATAACATGGAAATAGATGTGGGAGTGAAGAGTGACAATAGAGATCGAGTGATGACCAGAGACTAGCTGATACAGCTAGAGGTGGCTTTAAGAAAATGTGCTGGGCATTTTGCAAAGAAACTTGACTCACATTCTTGATTCAGTCATTTATTTAGCTGTGATCTTGGGCAGGACATTTAACTTGTCTGGGCTTTCTTTCTCTTCTCTCCTCTAGAGGATGGAAATCTATTTATCAACCCTGCTACTTGGTTTTAAGAATGAAATGGAATAATGTATGTGAAAGCTTCATGCAAAGGATTAGTATTATTATCAAATGTATTTTATGTTTTCAGGGAAAAAGTTACCTTGAAGCCCCAAAGAAGCTGACTGGTAGATATGCTTGATGAAAACAAAAATTTGGGGCAAGGCAAAGGAAATGCAGCAGTGCAGAATAGCAGAAATTATAAATGGGTTTGAAATAATTAGATTAAGCAAAGTAGTACTGGAATCACACACAAAAAGGCAAGGGAACAATAATCTCTAGCTTTTGAAAGGAGAAAACTAATTTATCTCATATTTTCCCATTTAAATCTTGTAATTTGTTCCATTGTTAGTTATAGAATCAGCCTGCTTTTAAAACCATATTTTATTCCATGATCCCTTTGGAGCCTTGGATGCAACCAGATGCTGTCATCTATATTGTGAAGTAAGTAGAGTGATTATGTGAGAAAAATAAAACTGCTTGAGAAATTAGTCATAGAAATTTAGAGAGAATCTAGCATGCCAAACTCCTACATAAATTGCTTTTGGTTTCCTGGTGTACAACTGATTGCCAACATCTATAAATGTTCCTTTGTGATCTCCATGCTGCATGGTCTTGTCACTTTGAAAATAGTTGACTTAACTTTTTTGTATGTGTATGCCAGAATTCAGCTGCTTAAAACATAAGTTCTTTCTCAAAATCAGGGAGCTAATAAACTTTCTCAGTGATTGTATATGGGAAAAATTCAATTTTATTTTTCTAATGTTTCTTTACAAATATTTGTTTAACAAGCATGCCGAGTATAGTTTTAGTTGGGTTGAACCGTGGGATATCTTGAATCTTTTCTACTTCTAAAATTCTGTCACTATTAGTCTAGCACAAATACATGTTACCATTGGTGGTGTCAAAGAAGAGAGAGGTGATGTGGTGATACAATACTTTAATACTTAGTTGGAATTCACTAAATGAAAGTCATTTCCTCTAACCTGACAGCAAATAACCTAGAATTTTTACTCTAAAAGGGGAAAATTGATGGATTCTCTTTTTCTCAGTGTTAGAGAGAGAGAAACATCAATGACAAGAGAGAATTATCGATTCACTGCCTCCTGCACACCCCCTACTGGGGATGGAGCCCACAACCCGGGTGTGTGCCCTGATCAGGAATCAAACTGTGACCTCCTTGTTCATAGGTTGACGCTCAACCACTGATCCACACGGGCCAGGCAGTGATAATTCTTTGTCGTAAATAATTTGCTATTAAGCCAGTGCAGTAACATACAGGGTGTCCCCTAAAAATGTATACATACTTTGAATAATTATTAATTCTAATGGGTAAATCTGAAAAGGAAGAAACATAAATTGAGCTATCAGAAAAAAGCGTGTATACATTTTTTGAGACACCCTGTATATGCAGTACCACCCTATTTACCCCTATTCCTGTAATTCTAGGCTAGAATTAATTTGCAAAGTAGAGCATGTTAAAGCTATCCTGCAATTTAGGGATACACAGCCATCCTTGCTAGCTGATTATGAGAATTAAGCTTTGTGAAATCTGAGTTAGCATCGCTTTGTTACAAGTGATGAAAATGCAGGAGACAGAGATATATCTATTCAAAGCCTTATGGCAAAGTGTTGTTCCTGCCATAAATCTAGGTCAGATAATTTGCTTTAGTCACAGTAGTCACCAAATTCAGAACTAGCTTTGGAGAAGTAGAACTGGGTTTGAAAAATTAGTGCCAAAACAGAGACCTGACTTGCCTTTCAATATTTCATCAGGAGGATTCTTGAGTTCAGGGTTGATAGTGTTTCTCAGAACCCTTGCTAAGGTAATTCCCCTGATTCACCATTCAGCATGTGTAAGCAAGCTCAATATTATGAATGTAGGTTGTGTGTCTCAATTGGATAAACAATTCACCCAGAGTCATGTTGCCAGTTAAACACTTGTTTCTAATTCACTTTCTAACTAATCCAAGAAATGTGAAGCATATTTAAAATTTTTTCTCTCCCCTAAATTTCCTGCCTGTCTTTCTCTCTCTGTTATTAGCATTTGAGTTTTCTCTCGGTTTCACTTCCCCAACACAGCACAGATTGAACATGCAAAGCATACAACACAGAGGAAGAAAGATGACACCTGGGTCACGAGTCTCCTGGTTCACTTTGCTAATCTGCTTCAACTGCCATCACTAATTAGGGTGAAGAGATGACTACTGCCAGGGCTGTTCCTGCTGTTGCTGTATTTAAATGCACTTGAAGAGCTATACATAATTTTTTTTTCTATTTGATGAACTTAGTACTTAATTTCTAATCTAGGAAGACAAGCGATTAATTTTCTAGAATTTGGGGACTAACTTTGTTACAGAGTTATATAATCTCTTAAGAAATATATATGTATATTGATTACAGAGAAGAAGAGAGAGGGAAAGAGAGAGAGATAGAAACATCTATATATAAAAAAGCTTAAGCGACCATTATGACCAGATGACCGGCTGGTACCTATGATGTGCACTGACCACCAGGGGGACAGACGCTCAACACAGGAGCTGCCCCCTGGTGGTCAGTGTGCTCCCACAGCCAATCTCTCGCAGTCCCTCCCCCCAGCAGGTCGGCCCCGATCGGCCCCCATCGCCAGCTAGGTTGAGGGACCCCACCTGTGCATGAATTCATGCACCAGGCCTCTAGTCAATGATAAGAGAGAATCATTGATTGGCTGCCTCCTGCACACTCCATACTGGGGATCAATCCACAACCAGGCATGTGCCCTTACTGTGAATTGAACCATGACCTCTTGGTCCATAGGTCGATGCTCAACCACTGAGCCATTCCAGCCAGGCAGGGTTATATACTCTTAATGGTGAAATGTATTTTCCATTATAAAAGAGGTTTCATCACATATATTCAGAGGTTAAAAGAGAATAAACATTTATGTACTCACAATGGAACCTAAGAAACAGTCTATCACCAATACCTTAGAAGCCACTTTTATAACTCCCTTAAATATTTTCTGCACCCCCCAGAGATAATCTCAATCTTTATTTGTATATTAACCATTCCTCACTGATATATATCTTAAATGACATACTGAGTTCTCCTGTTTTAATCTTATATATAAAAGGCTAAGTGATTGACTGTCCGTCCATCTAACAGTCCGACCAACTGACTGGCAGGTACATATGATGCACACTGACAATTTAAAAATAAACGTTGACTCACACATGCATGATACATATAAAGCTCTTGCTGGTGCATGGAAAAGGCTAAATGACCGACCTGATACTTCTATTATAGAGAAAGGATGAATAGCGATATTAAAATATTTCTTCTAATTAATTTCCTTTCAATGTGCACAAATCCATGCACTGGGCTACTAGTAATTATATAAGGTGAGTATAGTGAGTATAATTTTGTGATTTGCATTTTGTTCTCAATAGATTCTTAAGAGCCATTCATGTTGGAATAGTTTACTTAGTTTTATCATGGTTTAGTATAACATTGTATGACTCTAATGAAATAATTTCTTAATTTGTTTGCCACCCATGGACATTTGGGTTACTTTCAGTTTTTGGGTGTTTTTTTTTTTTGGTGGGGGGGCAATATGTTTGGCTTTTGAGTTTTTTTGTTGTTGTTTTTTGCTATCACAAACTGTATTGTTTTTCTACTGCTGTGTAGCAAATTTACCACAAACTTCCAGGCTAATTAAAATAGCACAAATCTGTTATTTTATAGTTGGTGGGTCAGGAGTCAGGGCACAGCATGGCTCACCTGGTTTTCTTTGCTTACGATCTCATAAAGCCAGAATAAAGATGTTGGTTAGGACTGCGGTCTCCTCTGAAGTTCAGGGTCATCTTCCAAGCTCATTTAAGTGGTTGTTAGGATTTAGTTCGTTGAGGTTGTTAGACTGAGGTCTCTACTTTCGTATTGCCTGCCAACTGCTAACCTTTTTCAGCTTCAGGGTCCCCTCACATTTCCCTGGCATGTGAACCATTCCACAACATGATAGTTTGCTTTTTCAAGGCCAGCAAAAGAAATGTCTTTGGCTTTGAATCTCTCCTACATTTTTTTCAGTGACCCCTGATTAGGTCAGGCCCATCAAGGGTGGTATTACTTTTGATTAACTCAAAGTCAACTAATCAGAAACCTTAATTCTGCAAAATTTTTTGTGGCAGATAATGTAACATAATCACTGAGGTGGTATCTCATCATATTCACAAGTAGTACTCACACTTAAGATGAGGGCATTATATATGGGGTATATACACCAGAGGTTAGAAGTCTTAGAGGCCATTATAGAATTCGGGCCTACCACATAGACCAGTGGTCGGCAAACTGCGGCTTGCGAGCCACATGCAGCTCTTTGGGCACGCACATACAGTGCGATTGAAACTTCGTGGCCCATGCGCAGAAGTCGGTTTTCAGCTCTCAAAAGAAATTTCAATCGTACTGTTGATATTTGGCTCTGTTGACTAATGAGTTTGCCGACCACTGACATAGACAATACTATAATCAAATATTCTTGAATGTGCTTTGTTTATTTTCTTGTAATTATAGGAGGGCTTTTTGTCTTTTGTTTTTCAACTCTAGGTTTTATGAACTGTTTCAAAATGTTTTTACCATACACAGCCACCATTAAGATAATTATTCTTGAATACATTGTCAATAACAATTGGAACTTATATTTCAATTAAGTTTTATAATTTTTATTTTTAAGGTCTTATCCATTGTTTGTTATACTTATTTCTAATTTTTTAATTTTTATTGATATTATTTTTTTAATAACATTTACTGAATCTTTGTTGCTGAAAATGTTTGTATGTTAATATTATATTCAATGAATTCACTAAATCATCTTATTACTTTTAGTAATTTATTTGTAGGATTTTTTGAGGATTTTCTATGTGGACTTATGTCATTTAATTAATAATGACAACTTTTCCCCACTCTTTACCCATATATTTTGTATTGCCTTTTCATGTCTGGCTTGAGCTGGCTAGAGCCTCTGTACAATGTTAAGTAGGAGTAGCAATAAGCATAATCTTTATCTACTTTCTAATTTTATAGGTAAAGCTTTTAATGCTTAGTCATTGGTTATCTTGTCTACTATATGTTTTGGGTGGATATCCTTGATCAGGTTCTTGTCCTTGTATTTACATACTGATGTGGAATTTCAAAGGGATTCTAACAGAAACCTCAGCAGAGTCTTTGAGGAACATGACAAAATGATTTTAAAATGTATATGACAATGCAAATGGCTCAGAATAACCAAGACACTACTGAAGATAAAGAAAAATATGTGAGGACATGACCTATTTAGATATTAAAACTAATTATCAGAAATAAAGAGGGTCATTTCATAATGATAAAATATCAATAGGACAATAAGATAGAACAATTCCAAAGGTTTATGCAACTGATAGCAGAGGTTCAGAATGTGTGAAGCAAAAACTGATAGAACTAAACTAGACAAATCCTCAATTATAGCTGTGGATTTCAATATCTTGCTCTCAATAACTGATAAAACTCATGAAAAGCACATCAGTAAGTATACAGAACATTTGAACAATATAATCAACCAACTTTACCTAATTGGATTTATAGAACAGTTTCCCCCAAACAGCAAAATTTATGATGTCCATGGTGCATTGACTAAAGTAGATGCTATTCCAGGCCTCAAAACAAATCAATAAATTTAAAAAGATGTAAATTGTACAATGTATATTCTCTGACTATAATTAAGTTAACTATTAAATTAAATTAGAAATCAATAACAGAAGATACTGGGTCATATCCAAATGTTTGTGAAGTACATTTTAAAATGTCTTATGGATCAAAGAAGAAATCACAAAGGCTATTAGGTAGTATTTTGAACTAAATGTAGTAAAGCTTAAAAAAAGAGATATACATGATTTTTGTAATGTTATCACTGTTAGATTGGGCAATGATGGGTTCGCAGGTGCTTGCTTTATTATGCTTTAAAGCTTTCATACATATTACCTATATACTTCAGTTTATTTTAAAAGTATATAATTGAAAGATAAATAGAAATTTGACTGAAATTAACACAAGAAGAATACTACCTTAACGAAGACTATATGGCATAATCCAAAGTGGATTTGGGCTAGATATAACCATAGGATAGACTTCATGTTTAATATAAGAGAGCATTAAATCTTAGGCCACAATTCATGAAGTCACTTTTTAATTGTTGCTGTTTTTACTTCTAAAAATATTTGGCCTCGAATAACACTTAAGAATGTACCATATCCCATGCTTGTTGCAAGTTCAGGTTCTCTGTAGTCTTTGTCAACGAATAGAAAATGAACATATGCACTCTGTGCAGTTGCTTGTATCATTGGGCATAAAAAAAAAATCTACAGCATCTGCAATTCCTTGTTTAATTAGATCCCGAAGCAATAGCTGCAGCTGAGCCATTTATTGCTCTGTAAACCAGAGCCAATAGAGGGAAGATGTTTTTCCTAACATCATTTCTGAAAGGGAAATATGTTGGCAACAGCATAGGTGGGACAACTCAGAGTGAGGAACTTAGACTGACCTCTAATGGAAACATCTAAAGCGAGGCAACATGTTCAGTATCCAGTAGCAAGGGACAAGGGCGTGGGGACAGAAACTTACTCGTGACATAAAGCAGAAAGACCCATATTTTATTAGAGTCACCAGTAAAACATCAGCTTCTAATTCAGTTTTTATCTTACTGAGTAAATACTTGCAGTCTTAAATCATATTTTAATTTAATAGGGATATTTTTTGGAATCATATGTGTGTAGAAAATTTTCCTGAGATATACTCTTCACTATAAA
Source organism: Eptesicus fuscus (assembly GCF_027574615.1). Lineage (NCBI taxonomy): Eukaryota > Metazoa > Chordata > Mammalia > Chiroptera > Vespertilionidae > Eptesicus > Eptesicus fuscus. The sequence goes on along the minus strand of NC_072474.1, from coordinate 66,839,827 downwards.
CACAAAACCAATCATTGTTAACTTATTTGGTTTTTCTTTGAAAGTAATGGTTCTATGTTTTTAATTAGTAGTAATTTAAAATTATTATTGGATAAAAAGTATATATAATCTTCAAATAGCTATAATTTCCCCAGGCAACCATTTACCATGACAAAATGCTGGTTGCTCAAAATTAGTATTTTCCTAGCCCTTGAAGATTAAAGTGTAAATAATCTTTCCTTCCTTTACAATATTGACAAACTTGTTTTTTAGATTAAAATATTTAAAGAAAATATTACTTCATAAAAAATGCATATAATATTTTTACTAATGGCTATCTAATATATGTTTTAAAAAATTTAATTTTGACTTTAGTCCATAAAAATAACCCTTTTATAATATTAAATGGGACCAGAAAAGCATGTCAGATTTATAAAACTCTTTGTTCCTGCAAAACTGTAAGAGTGGAAGGCTTTTGAAGAGGGTTGGCTTGAAACACTTCATTATTTTGAATGCCTGATTAATGTTCATAGTTTTCTGTTGCTCACTTTTATGTGGGGGTTGGTCTTAAATGCAGTATGTTATGCAATGGTTTTGTCATGTATCAGTGAAGATATTAACAGTCTAATGCTAAACAGGTTCTGAGGAAATGAAGAGGGGAAAAAAATGACTTACTATATTTACTCTGAAACAAGATTCAATCTGCCACTGTATTTAATGCTATATTTTTCATTATCTCACAAGCATATGTTGAAACTGCTACAGATGATGAAGTTAGCTGCTGGGCAGAGTTATCATCAATGCTTTTCATCTTTATTTTAATAAGAGGAGCCAGCAAATTGTTTGTGACCTTTGTCAAGGGCTTCCTGGAAGACAAGAAACCTAACCACAAAATCACTAGCCTGGAGCCCTACTGAATATTCAAAACCACCTTTCCCTGAATGAAATATCTTATAACAAAGCCATTGTTTCTGATGGAGCCCTGTTTTGAACAAAAGGTCGAGAAGCTAAACATAAAAATATTTTTTTCTTTAAAAATATTATATGTGTAATAATGGTTAGTGGTCATGACGTTGGGTCTGTAGGGAAGCACATTTCCTTAAGGTCAATACATCCTTAAAAACAATAATGCCTGCTACCCCTTAGAACACTGGAATCTGTTAACTTTGACTCATTTGTAAAACCAAGCCTCTTAGGTTAGATGGAATCACCATATTTAAATAGCAATAGTAACCTGGCCAGCATGGCTCAGTGGTTGAGTGTAGACCTCTGAACTAGGTCGTGGTTTGATTCCTGGTCAGGGCACATGCCTGGTTTGTGGGATTAATCCCCAGTGTGGGCCTGCAGAGCCAGCCGATCAATCAATGATTCTCTCTAATCATTAATGTTTCTATCTCTCTCTTCTCCCTTTCTCTCTGAAATCAATAAAAATATATTTAAAACACAAATAACAATAGTAGCATCTATTGAGTGCTTAAACACTGTTGCTGTGCTAAGCTCTTTATTTGGTTATCTGATATAATCCTTACTCTGGATATAAATCCTGTGATTATCTCTGTATTATAAATTGGCAAAGTGCACAGAGAAAGACCAAGTACATGTTGAGCTCAGATGATGAAGCTTTGCCACAGGAGGTCTGACTCTGGGTGCCTACTCACTGCTCTTATACTGGAGGGATCTGGGTTTCCCAAATTGCTATCTTTCGGAATGATCTTAGTTATTACCAAAATTATATATCTTGTATTAGTATTTCTGTTAATTACAAAGATGCAAGACTGTGAGTAGTCTTTGGCTTCTGTGGCACACACCCAATCATCCTACTAAATTATAATAACAACAGATAGCCTGTTTCCTTATAAGAAGATTGCATTTTCATCCTAGAGTTATCATAACCCATCTCTAGCTTGAAAATATTTTAGACATATATTGGTCCTATCTGGAAACCAATATATTCACTTTACTGGTATGGATTAAATGTGTCTCTACAAAATTTATATGTTAAAACCCTTACCCCTATTGTGATGATATTTGGAAGTAGGACCTTTGGGAGGTAATAGGTTTAGATGAATTCAAGAGAGTGGAATCCTCATAATGAGATTTGTGTCCTTATAAGGGACCAGAGCCCCACCCTTCCCCCACCATTTGAGAAGGCAGCCATAAGCAAACCAGAAAGGACACTCCTCAGACACTAAATCTGTCGCACCTTGATCATGGACTGTAGGCCTCCAAAATTGTGGGAAATAAATGGTTCTTGTTTGAGCTACCCATTCTATGGCATTCTGTTATAGCAGCTTGAACGGAATAAGACAAATGTCATTTACTTTGTTGCATCAGACAAGCAAGAAAGCCTGAGCTAATATAAGCAGGTTCTTGCAAGTTAAAGCTCATCATTCCTAAGAGGAAAATGGCCAACACTCTTTGATTTGTAGCCTTAGGTATAGAATTGTTCAATCCACAATAAAAGAGAAAATGAACGCTGACCACTGTCCTATGCCTGTCAGGGAAGATTACTGAAGAGAATACAATCAACACATGTGAACTTGGTCTTTTGTGCTCATTTTCTAAATTTTATTTTTGCAGAGTTCTCTGTTAGCACTAATACATTTTTCTAAAACTCTCCTATACTTAAAAATAGTATTGATTAGAGAGAAAACACTGTGATTCACAAGTGATTTTTAAATCTTGACTAGAAACAAATATTTAACATGGTAATGCATTGAAATCATCTTTCTTTAGACAAATGCTACATAAGGTGTGGTTAGCTAACTGGTGACAATATCTAAACAATTTGTTACTAGTCCATCTTGCATTAGGAATTTTGCCCCAGAATAGAAATGAACATATTGCTTCCTTTATTGAGAATGTCATCTAATAAAAAAAATGTGGTTGAATCTAGCACTATCTTCTGATGAAGTTGATTTATATTCCCGATGCAGGCACTTTGAATAGGACTGCCATTGACTGCTTTCAAACTAGACTTTCACAATTTAAACCTATTTTCTTTATTGGACTGTCTTTGCTTAAAGCATTTATCTATTGCCTTTATTAAATTCACTTAGTCTCTGTATTTCTCAAAACCTTGATAAGAACATAAAGCAAACCTCATCAGTAGTTCTCAAGTGTCCTCATTTTCATTAAATAGTTGCAAACAGCCCTAATATTTCTTAATTATAAGACACATTATTAATTGTTGAAGTTTTAGGTTGAGGTCTGAACTAGAAGTTCTAAGACATGGTTTGGTTGCTTCATTTGCTGATTAGCCATATATTGCTCACTTAATCTCCTTATTGATTGATTTACTAGAAAACAAAGAAAATCACTTTTCATTTGAAAAATAAATAATAGTAATTAAAAATATTCATATAAACTACCCTTTTTAAATTAAATAAATGCTTCCATATCACTATTTCATAGGAACCCCACTCTCTCATTATTGAACAGGCATATTTCAAGAGCTATATTATAAAGCAATGCCTTGAGTTTGCCCAAACGAAATGACTAAAGCCCATGACACTGAATTTCAATCATACAATTTTATGTATGTACATCTGTTAGTTGAAAAATGGAATATACACTGTCAAAATTTTCTTAACTCAAAGCTGTTTTGTAACATATTTTAAATGAAAAATTGAAATACGGTATTATTCTCTTAGCTTGTTTCATTCTTGTTTGTTGTTTTTTTTTTTAGCTTCAGCAAAGAATTCCTGTCACAACATTAAAGAAATATGGACAGTCTTCAGCGATGAAATTGATAATGAACAAAACTGAAAGTAAAGCCATGGTTAATCATAAAAGACATAATGAGAAGAGCACATTAGGGTTTGGATGTAAGGAAAATATATAAGTAGTTACTTACATAGTTGGGACAGTGTTGTCCCATCCAACTTGACAATCCAAGCAGTGGCACACACATGACACATCTTGAGGATAATAATACTGATATCCTTTAGACTTGCGTTAAGAAAATTGTAGAGGAGAAATGTTACCTGAAAGTGGTTTGTTTGTATGTCAACTTATGTTATCAGAGACTTGGGTAACTGTCTTGTGCTCTTGGGATTGTAGTCTGTTTACAGTAAGTCTGTTTACATTATTAAAGGAGCAAAAGTGTTATAAAGAAAGGATTGGACCAAAAGTTAATAAAGGAATATTTTCTATAAATTTGACTTGGGATCCTATTTTATTTTTTGCCCAAATGATTTTCCTCTGGCTTGTTTTGACACCTTGTGTGTTTTTCATGGGTGTCTTGCTTTAAGCCTTACAATTAATTTTCTAAAGTATTAATTTTCTAGATGTAATTTACTTACAGGATATTTTTCCTTACATGATGTTCTTCTACTATCCCCCCCTTTCTTAATTTAAATATTAGGAGGCTTTTGAAAATTTTATAATATAGTCTTGATGGCTTTTAAATTTTAATTATTGCACTATAATATTACTGTTTTAGGTTCATTACATGGTGTGCAATTTTATCATGAGATGAACTACCAATAAAAATTTTAGTTAACACTTTAGGAACACCTTTTTGTCCAGTATAATTAATTTTTCTAGCATATTCGCTTGTTTCAAGTAGCCAATTTAAATTTGCCTGAAAACTTGACTACTATTTTACTGTCAAATTTATTACTCTAACAACAAAAAATGAAACAAAAAATGAAATAGGATCCCAAGTCAAATTTATAGAAAATATTCCTTTATTAACTTTTGGTCGAGAATATGATTGTATATTTTCAGAAAACAACTCCAAGACCATGTGGATTCCAGCAACAGAGAGGAATCGACAGGACTACTCCAGCCATGAAGACAGAAGAGAAGCAGTCCAGAGATGGAAGACACCGACGTCGCCTTGCCATACTAGCAGTTAGCAGCTGTGCGTCACTGTAGGCTGCCCAGGACCAAACCAGAGAGAGTCGGACCTGCATTACCACCATTTGTCCACCATCCAGAACTGAAATGTCATTGCTGACATGTACACATAAGGAACTGTTTGACATTGAAATTGGGTCTCAAAAGAACTGTTGGCCCAGAAAGAAACTCACTACAGACTGATTCATTTGCCTGTCAGCATAACCATTATTGCTTGTCTCATTTTCGGTTCTTATAAGTATATTTCTAATAGCACATGATCTCATTCATATAGGGGAAATAATGAACAACATAGACTGATGAACAAGAACAGACCCAGAAACAAGGAGGCATGGATCAGACTGTCGGGCCTCAGAGGGAGGGTAGGAAAGGGTGGGGGTAAAGGGGAGAGATCAACCAAAGGACTTGTGTGCATGCATATGAGCCTAACCAGTGGTTAAGGTCAACAGGGGGGTAGGGGCATGTGTGGGGAGGGGTGTGGGATGGGAATGGGGGGATGAGGACAAATATGTGATACCTTAATCAATAAAGAAATTTAAAAAAAAAGAGAAAGGATTGGAATTTGGAGTCAGGAGGGACAATTCTAGAGTATGCATTGGGAGAGCCCAGATGAGCCTCTCTGAGACATTTGTGGTTAGATGTCCACAAAACAGGATAATTAATTCCTACTTCATGAGATTTTTTTTTAATATTTGAAGAAAAAAATACATTAAAGACAGTGTAGTTCCTACTAGGCATTAAATGATCAGTTAATGCTTAAATATATTTTCATCTAGATGCAGGTAAATCCTTTCATGTTTTATAAATGTAATTCTGACTTTCTGTAACATACTAAAATCATCGCTGGGTTCTAATATATAGGTTGCACTTATTCATTCATTCATCTTTCATATTCAGTGTATATGTGTGTGTATATAGAAAAGCTTGTATATGTACACCCACACCACATTTGCATCTAAATTTAGATAGTTTGCGGGCTCTCTGAAGCCATATAGTGTTGTTGTTTTTTTCCTCTATGTCCATGAATCCCAGGATAAGAAAATTGATTCCGAGTCGCTATCACATGAAATTTGTTTGGATGATTAAATTGATAGATAGCCACTAATAATGCTATCTGCCAAATGGTTCTGCATTCCTCTGTCTTCTTTGAATTTGCCCTTGTAGGCTAAAGAATCAGAAAAGAAACTTCTAAAATTTGATTTTCTTTTGTCAAAGCTGATTGGCTATATTCCAAGGGAGGAGAGCCATATTGTCTTTAGAAATTGAAACTAAAACCCTGCACTTGTGATCAGAGAACATTTATTAATTCTGTTTTGATATCCAGCACTTGAAAAATGATCTGTATGAACAATTGGGGAGTCTAGCAAAATAGTTTTGACATTTTGCTAACATTAGTGCTTCAACACTGAACCATCTGCTAGAGAGTTCCGAGTCTGAATGAAAGGTGTAAACCTGGATTAGCATCGATATGGTTTTCTATCAAGTTTGGCTTATTCTCATCTCACTGGATGTTTTCCAGGTCCCTTTGGAAGCCAAGATTGCCATTGTACAGTGTAATGCCATATGTTAAGATTCACATGACATATTACCTAAAAGTCATGAATTATTATACCGAGTCTCTTTATGGAGCTGTGATTAGAAATGTTTATGTAAATGCACATCCAAAGAAAAATGGTACCCACTGTTAGGCAACACTATGCCTAGTAGCACTGAAAGGATTTCCTGACTCAAGTGTTTCTTAAAAACAGTCTAATCCTGGAATAATGCAAAATCAATGCTTTTTTTCTAAGTATATGGATCTTAGAGAGGAAGGACAGATCTGAGGAGTCATGAGGAATAAGCCAGAAACTTCCTATTTAAAACAATAAAATCATCAAGAAAAATGACTCCAAAAGTTAACCAAAATGCTACACGTCTAAGGCTAAGTAAAAAATGGCAGAACATATTATGTTACTAAAGAAAACATAAGGATGAATGTTTTGTTCTGTTGAATATTTTAAAATGTAATATATACATACACATTTATCCACACATACAAACACGCACATGTTATTCTCTAACTGTCAAAGATTCTGCAGGTTATAAGTGGAGCTTGACACTTTTCTCTAAAATTATTTTTGAAATTGATAAGTAGAGCTGATCTTGGGATCTAAATATATTCCATAATATTTTGGCTTTTAAAAGGCTTTGAAACTGCTAGCTTTGTATTTCTTTATGCACAAGTGCTGAGCTGCTGTTCTAGTAGAAGCAATAGACTTGCACAGCTCTAGCTACATTCTCTTATTCTAGTCCTTTGCTATAAAACTTGTTAAAGGTTAATGTATAAGGATTAGACTAATTTGGGGCAGGGTGAGTGTTTCTATATCTAACCAATGTTCTATATTCTAATTAATGTTTATAGACACTTACAGATGTACATGAACACTTCTCTTAGAGTACCTGGAATAAGATCATTTTTAATACCAAATGTTAAAAGGAAATACTAATCATTATGAGAAACAAAGATAAATCTTTGAGAACAAAACTTTAGTGTGCTGGCTTGTTTAATCTTCTGGGTATGTGACATTTATTTGTTCTATTACATGAATTAGTAATGAAAGATTAATTAAGATGGGTAATTCAATATATCACCTGTAGGAGACAGATACATTTCTATACTTAATAAATAATTGATTTTGTTAGTAACATTTTATATGTATACTTTAATGATCTAATAAATATGACATTCAAATGGAAGGAATGTCCCCACATTTAACTAGTCCGAATTATAAAGCTTTCCAAATCTTTAAGAGATTAATGAAAGTAAGATATTTTTAGACATACATACATATAGATATGTGCATTTAAAGGAGTTATAAAATGAATAGCTACACCCAAACTAGCTGGCCCATATTCTCTTAGACTTATTGGGCATATACTCAAGGCTCAGTGTCACTGTGGGATCAGCCACACGTGATTATGTGTGGGATCAGCATGATCGGCTGTCACTGGTTTCACTGACATCTGTCCCCACAGTGAGACAAGCTGCAACATGAATTATTGAAGACATACACATGCAGATCTGTGTCATGATTACGCCAAATAATACATGCTACCACACTCTTGAGAGCTGAAAGAAGTCATGGCTGACGTGTCTTTAACCCTTTTTGACAATCTGCTACTGTGTTACAGATTTCAAAAACACTCTAACACTTTGTGATTGGCTTTTGTCTTGGTTAAAAAAAAAATCTCCCCCTTCCACCAAAGAGTTTTTATTTGCTTTTGTTAACAGATATTTGCCAAATGCTTTGAACATGCTCCTTTGGTTAAATCTTTCTGTTTCAAAAGATGATTAATATCCTATAGTTAAATGATAAAAATAGAATTAATCTCCTCATTTGTAAAGTAATTTCAATTTGACAGATTAGTGGATATTACTTAACTACAGAAGTGTTTCTAATTGGGAGAGCTTGAGGCGGCTTACAAAAAAGAATAAATGCTTATATTAGTAATCTTTCCTAAAGGTACTGCAGCATTTAAACCACTTGATTGTTATTCTTTTTTTTTTTTTTAAAAAATGTATTTTATTGATTTTTTACAGAGAGGAAGGGAGAGGGAAAGTTAGAAACATCGATGAGCGAGAAACATCAATCAGCTGCCTTCTGCATACCCCCTACTGGGGATGTGCCCGCAACCAAGGTACATGCCCTTGACTGGAATCGAACCTGGGACCCTTGAGCCCGCAGGCCGACACTCTATCCACTGAGCCACACCGGTTAGGGCTTGATTGTTATTCTTATCCAAAGGAAGCATCCTCCAGAGTAACAACTCAAGGGTCCATCATTTGAATAATCTGAAGTACTCTGAAGCAATGCTATCACAATACAACCCCATAACCTCATAGCTAACACTCCATTTTATCTCTTATGTATTTTTATATTTTTATGTGTATCTATTAAGGATTGAATGATATAGACATATTTATAATTCTGGGGGAAATCACATTGCTATATTACTAATGATGTTACAATTTAATTGAATGATTTAAATACAACCCACAAAGGTTATATTTGTATAAGTTGCTTAGCCTCTCTGTGTCCCAGTTTTATTCTGCTATTAAATAGCATAATATACAGTTACATACTTGCTTGTCATGCAGGATTGGTTGTATAGTTAGAATAAAGTAGTAGATGTAGAAAATGCTTAACAGATTCAGATCACTATTATTTAATACCCACAATAGCTTTTTCATTAGCTAATAGCTGTTATAATGACATTCCTCCAAAGATTTGCATTTTAACAATAGGATCTTATAAATTTTTCAATAATTCTAACTAAACCTATTTCCCACTCAATTCCTATTTCTATTTCTAAGGTGATTGTCAAACATCCAGGGACTTGAATGGTGTCTGTGGCTCTCAGATACACGTTTTTGTAAGGCACTTGGAAGACTAGAGTAGGACTGTTCAGTATAAAAGGTTTGAGTTTTCAGGGCCAGAGTTCTTCTCTGTAATGCAACCAACTACAGGTGCAGATATCATCTGGCCCCTTGTGTATGTCCTATGCCAGTGGTCGGCAAACTCATTAGTCAACAGATCCAAATATCAACAGTACAACGATTGAAATTTCTTTTGAGAGCCAAATTTTTTAAATTTTAACTTCTTTTAACACCACTTATTCAAAATAGACTCGCCCATGCCGTGGTATTTTGTGGAAGAGCCACACTCAAGGGGCCAAAGAGCTGCAGGTGGCTCGCGAGCCGCAGTTTGCCGACCACTGTCCTATGCAAACTGGGGTTCAGAACAACTGCTGATCCTCTGACTATTATTGCTGTAAGTAATAAACTGTCCTTTGCCTTTGACCAGGAGTCATGTCTTTTGCCAGCATTTGTGAAACTGTAGTGGGCTAACTTCTTAGATTGCAAATATATAAAATTTCAGACTCTTCACAATTCTTGTTAGTTATTTCCAGAAAAATCCCCCACTGTGTTACTGTCCTGGAGTAGTTATGTTTTCCATGATGAGAGATTTGGGCTTGGAACTGGGAGAGTGACTGAATTACAAGGTAATGAAGAATGAATGGAGAGGAGTCTAAATTTACTACTCACTCCTGTTAGTGCCAGGCTGTCAATAAAAGGTTTAAATGTAGTGCAAACCTGATGGTATTGGTAATAGCAGTTTCTTGTGGACAGATGTGGATAATAAATTCCTGACCTGTACTTTTACCCTGTCTTCACCCACCACACAGCAAATGCCTTCTGCCCGTGAATCAAAGCAGCTCCAATATGGTTTGCATCCATTGCCCAGAAAAGTGCTTGTCTCCTCCTAACCTGCTCCCATCTCCCATCCAGCTCCTAGAGTTGACATTATTATTTGGTTAATGCCCTGTTTCTTCATTGAAAACCTGGTGTTTTTCTTGCTATGAGCATCAACACACTTTGGTTAAGAGGTGTCCTTTCATCTCTTTCTTAGATAGTATGGTAGAAAATTGTTGTTTGATAGCTAGTATATTTTTCTCCAAGCTCCAGGAGGTTAATAAAGATATTTTACCCCCTCTCTCCAATGATTCCAAGATGGACATGTTACTTAACCAATCCTGAACCTCAGGTGTTTTGCTGGTTACGCTAAGTCAGATCTTGATGGGTCTGAACAAGGACACATAGTTCGCATTGTTGCAACAGCCATAAATAGACCTGAGGAGATAGAGGAGACAAATAGAGAATTGGAGAGAAATAAGCTTCTGGTCACATCATTTTTCATGCTAAATCAGGACATATTACCTGTTGGTATTGATGGACTTTTCATTCAAACAATACCATAAACCTTCTTTTGTTGGGTTTTCTGTTATAAGCAAAGTACCCCAATTAATAGAGATAATATATACTGTCTGGATTCAGTCCTTTAGGGCTCAATTCTTGATATTGGCCCAGTTGTGTTCTGCTTGCGCCTATACAGATCTTTTAAAGTAGTGCTTACAATATTCTGGAGAAAGAGTTTTTTAAAAAAATGGATATAAGAAAGGAGTATAGGTAGAAACCATTGTTTAGGAATGCAAGTTGACCCAGCCAATTTGTGTTGCCTCTCCGCGGCTTGAGTAAAATTTTGAAGCCAATAAAGTTGGCTCTGTAGATTCAGCATCTTTTGTATGTCTTCTTTGCCTGTGGGAATTCTGGAACTTTGTCTCCTTATATCCTGCTTAGTTGCCAGGCACCTTATACTCTTTTTTTTCCAGATCCCTGTCCAGTCTAGTTCTCAAAAACTTCATTCACTCTAAATATTGGTTCTTGATTTGTGTGTGTGTGTGTGTGTGTGTGTGTGTGTGTGAACTCCCTTGAGAATATATCAAAATCTATGAGTTCTTTTCCTCCAAATATTTACACAAATCCATTTAAACAACAATTTTCATGTAGTTTACGAGGGTATATTATTCCCCTATGTCCTGTGTATGGTTCATGAATCCCAGATTAAGAGCCCATTCACTAAGTTATAAATAACAGATAATAGCTTTACTTATAGTGTTAAGCCCTCCTTTAAATATTTTTATTTAAACAGCAGTTAGAATCTTAAATAAAAGATACAATTCTATTCTGTAACTTTGTGCACTATCCAGTGGTGAATATAAGATAATTTGGGTGGAGGCATCTTTCTGTATTCCCTGGAGCCTCATTGGTCAAGGCATTACCTATTCTAATCTCACTGACCTCATATATGAAAGTGGGCATTAATGGGAGTCAGGGAGCTAGTTTCTAGTCATTACATTAGAATAACAGTCTTCTGTGATAACATAGTAATGCATTACTGTATTACGTTAGTAATGTGATAACACTGACTCTGTAGCAAGCAGATTTGACAGCTGTCTCTATGGAGTAATTTTCCCATTGTGCTCTGTTATTCCCCAGGCTAGTGTGAGACCAGAATAAACACAGAAGGTAAATTTCCTTTCAAACGTAAAGAATTGAAGGCACACAGTTAACTAAATGCAAAAAGCATGATGTACTTCTTGGTACTTGGGTATGTAACTTACCAAGATTGTATGAGTATAAAGTTGTTGTGCTAGGAAAAGAGAAAAAGATGTAAGATCTACCTTATTCCATATATCTCATAATGCAGGGCATGCACATCTATAATAATAAAAGCATAATATGCTAATTAGACCAGACAGCCGGACGACCTTCCGGATGAAGCTGGGCCTGTGAGGGCCAGGGCAAGGCACCATGGCTGTGAAGGCCAAGCCCCTTGCATGAATTTCATGCATTGGGCCTCTAATTCAAAAATAAAACTCAAGAAATGTGCCTTAAATGTAGATAGAGAATGGTTAAAAATAAAAGGAACAAAAAGATACCGTGTAAAAATTAACCAAAGAAGTTAATTTATTTAATATCAGAGAAAATAGGTTTTAAGGTAAAATCTTAAAGAGGATAATCTATAATAATAAAAGTATAATATGCTAATTAGACTGAACGTCCTTCTTGACGAAGCCTGGGCTGTGAGGGAAGCCCTGGTCCCGGGTGCTGGAGGGAAGCCGGCAGCTGGGAGAAGGAAGGCCTACTCTTGCCCAAATTTCGTGCATCGAGCCTCTAGTGTTACTATAAAATTTCACTTAGAACCAATCATATATGTCACATTTTAAATATTATCTGCACACATTATTTGCAATATATTTTGCTTTTGAGTATTGAAGCAATTTGAATTACCTTTGGCTTTCTGAGAACAGGGTAGGGAAAATGGGGAAGGAAAAATCTTTATAAAGAATTCATAGTCTCATTTAAAGAGTGATTGAGTGAGAGAAAATAATTTTTCAAAAAAACCTGTAGTTTTGTGTTCTAAGACAATTATAAAAAGGATATATGGAAAATACGTGCATTGTTTGCAGTTGATATACTCATCCCCCCAATGTTAACTTATTTATGAGCATGCAAATTTTATGCAAAGTTAGGAGACTCCCTGGGGGTATCACATTCTACTGTCAGCGAGATATTTCAAAAACAGATGTTTTAATATAGTCCTTAGGATTTGATGAGGAAAATTATGAAGTGCTATGTGAAGTCAGTTTTTTGTAATTTGGAAATTTTTCAAAAGCATATTGATGTAGTCTTCCTTAGGATAGATATAAAAACCCTCTTTTACTAGTAGTCAGAATGCAAAAAAGATTTAGTGTGGCAGGCAAAAGAATATAATAAGAAAGATGTACCACCAGAATTCAGGTACTACTATGATTATAATCCAGACTTTTGGGTGTTCTGTATAAAAAGCCTGCGGTAATTTGAGCTTTGTGAGAATGGGTTATTTATTAAAATATACTTCAAATGATAGTACAGCTTCTATAAGTAAAGTTAGGATTATAGATTTTTCACCATTTTTAGAGATCAAGAGCCTTTATACAAATACTGTAAGTTTATGGAATAAAATAATTTCTTCAAAATGGAACAGAAAAGCCCACTGATTTGATACCTCTTCTTTTATATATCATTTAATTATGAAAATAAACAAAAAGCTTTTCTCATTTCATCTCTCAGAAATGTATGAATTAGTGGCCTGACATATGGCATGTCAGGTGTGAGAGACAGTAGCCACCTCACCTCCTATTCCCATTTCCCACTCATCCATCCTCTCCTTCTCAAGTTACTTTCTTAAAGCTACAGAAATATGTTTGTTCCATTGGAAGATTAGGTCAAATCTGCTAACTTTGTGAACTTCTCCAATAGTAAATATTGTATAAAGTTGCATTCATATCATTTGTAGCCATAGTTTGATTAATCTATGACTCTTCTAAACAGATAAAGCACAGTAGGCCTGTGAAAAGAATTTATTTTTCCAATAATATATTCCTGCTGTTTTTTATAAAGGTGATTTTTTGGCTCTTAAAACCAATTTGCATGCTGTTTTGCATATATTAACATATGACATTCCTGAGCCTCTAATTCCAAATATGCAAAACAAAATAAAATTAATTAAACAGGTTCAATGACTACAGTTGAATTTCAACTCAGTGAAAATGGAATGGTACACACAAAATACATAATAGATTTAAAAACCAATCATTCTAATTGCAGCCCAGATGCAGAGACAGTAACCATGAAGCTAAAGATGGCTATGGGTCAACTTTTCTAAATAGAGGGCAACCCAGGAATTCCTTGGGCACGTCCTGCCCCCCTGGCTCTCCTAATCCCATCTATTAGTGGTGATGACATCTTGGTCCTAATTATCATTCTACCATTTTACATCTTACATACATGATCTCATTTTTTAAAAAAGATTTTTCTTGATTTCAGAGAGGAAGAAATAGAAACATCAATGATGAGAATGATTGATTGGCTGCCTCCTGCATGTCCTCTACTGGGGATTAAGCCTTCAATCTGGGCATGTGCCCTGACTGGGAATTGAACCGTGACCTTCTGGTTCATAGGTTGATGCTCAACCACTGAGCTACACAGACTGGGATACATGATCTCATTTGATTTCACATTTACCCTCTGAGAGAAGCAAAAGGAAATTATTTTCCTTAATTCAGAAATGCAGAACCTGAGGACAAGAGAGGTTAAATGATTTTCCCCAAATTAAATTTATAGCATGCAGTAGAGTTCTGAGGTTGGAGAAGCTGAGATAATTTACTCCACATTTAATGTTATTTCCTCTACTCCAAGATGCTTCCCATATCTCCTTCACTCTAGCTTTGGAAATAAGATTATAGCTGATCTGTTCTATGTATTCAATACCCCTATCTCCAAGCTCTTCTGGGGCTCCTTCATTTTCGCCATCACTTCAAATTCTTTTTTTTTTTTTTAACATATTTTATTGATTTTTTACAGAGAGGAAGAGAGAGGGATAGAGAGCCAGAAACATCAATCAGCTGCCTCCTGCACACCTCCCACTAGGGATGGGCCCGCAACCAAGGTACATGCCCTTGACTGGAATTGAACCTGGGACCTTTCAGTCCATAGGTCGACGCTCTATCCACTGAGCCAGACTGGTTAGGGCCACTTCAAATTCTTAATGCTTTAATGTTTTCTTCATGTCACTTCAACTTGTTTTAAAGGAAATATAGTATAAACTCATTTGTGCTCCAATATTTAAATTTAATGTATTACAAAATAATCTTACTTTGGCAAGCCTAATAAAGACCTACTTATTAATGTATTGAGACTCTATTATTTATTACTGAAGGCCCGGTGCACTTGGTGGGGGTCCCTCAGCCCGGCCTGTGCCCTCTTGCAGTCCAGGAGCCACCGCCGCTGTGCTTGCCAGCCGTGAGCCTGGCTTCTGGCTGAGCAGCACTCCCCCTGTGGGAGTGCACTGACCACCAGGGGGCAGCTCCTGCATTGAGCGTCTGCCCCCTGGTGGTCAGTGCACGTCATAGTGACTGGTCGTTCCGCCGTTCGGTCGTATTAGCCTTTTATTATATAGGATTATTGCCAAGCAATTCTCTAGATTATGGGTATAACAGCACAGACAGAACAGTTAAATATTGGTCTCATGGAACTTAAATAGTAGAGTTGGGGGAAGTGGAGATAGGCAATAAATAAATTGTAAAGTATATGAAATGTTTATAAATGCTATGGAAAAATGGGAAGAAGAAAAAGGACAGGGAGCATCAGAGTTTTGTTGGGAGGGATTGATTCCATTTTAAATAGGTATTCAAGGAAGGCCTTAATGAGAAAGTGACTTTTGAGCAATGCCATTAAGAGGTAGGAAGTGAGCTCTACAGACATCTAGGGGAAGAGTGTTTCAGCTTGGAAGAGCAAGCATGAAGTTTCTGAGACAGGAGTAAAGCTAGCATATTCAAAGAACAGCAAGGAGGCCATTGTGACCCTTGAGAGGACTTGAGCTTTTATCTGAATGAGATGGAAAGCCATTGGAGAGTTGAGTAAAGGAATGTCATGATTTGTCTCACCATTTATTGTAGATTGAAAAACCTGGCCACAGTAAGTTGTAGGTCTTTCCGGCAGGCTGTGGAATCATATATCCATCAGAGTCCAGTTAGGAAAAGAAACCACATTGGTTACTTGAGAGAATTATATTATAAAGAAGTGTTTATACTCAAGTGAAAGAAAGTGTAAACTAGATCACTGAAAGTTGACCTAGAGAATTCTAAGTCATCACTGCAAAAGGAAGCAGCTGCGTCCCATAGGACTGGGGGAAAGGGAAAGTTTGGGTAGATAGCTGGCTCTTCTTTCAGAATGAATTCATGCCTGATTTATGTTTTTATTCCTTTTGTTGCCAATGGGATAAGTATATATATGAGTAGAAGAATGAATGGACAAATAGAAGGATGGATGGTGAATGAATGAATGAATGAATGAATGAATCTCATGCCTTTGAACTAATTCATAACCTTTACCCATGTCCTCCACATTCCTAAGGAAATTTTTTTCTGTAAAACTGTTTTTCTGATGTACTAAGACAAATTAATGAAAAGTTCCTGAAACATCCTACCTTATAATAGAGAAACATGCAAATTGACCGCACCTCCGCTATGCCCATGATTGGGCCTGCGAGAGACTCCAGGTGGCCTTTCCGGCTGTTGAGAAGACCAAGATGGCGGCGCCCACTCCTCTTAGTTCCCGGGGTCCTCCGCATGATCCAGGCGGCGATCGCCACCCGGGGGGCGTGGCCGGGCCCAGCAGGGCTCTCAGCAGGTGATCCAGGCGGCGATGGCCACGGGAGGGCGTGGCCGGGCACAGCATGGCGCTCCCGCGGTGATCCAGGCGGCGATCGCCACGGGGGGGCGTGGCCGGGCACAGCATGGCGCTCCCTGGGTGATCCAGGCGGCGATCGCCACCCGGGGGTCGTGGCCGGGCCCAGCCGGGCGCTCCGCGGGTGATCCAGGCGGCGATCGCCACCCGGGGGGGCGTGCCCGGGCACAGCCGGGCGCTCCGAGGGTGATCCAGGCGGCGATCGCCACCCGGGGGGCCGTGTCCGGGCACAGCATGGCGCTCCCGCGGTGATCCAGGCGGCGATCGCCACCGGGGGGGCGTGGCCGGGCACAGCATGGCGCTCCGCGGGTGATCCAGGCGGCGATCGCCACCCAGGGGGCGTGGCCGGGCACAGCATGGCGCTCCCGCGGTGATCCAGGCAGCGATCGCCACCGGGGGGGCGTGGCCGGGCACAGCATGGCGCTCCCGCGGTGATCCAGGCAGCGATCGCCAGGGGGGGGGCGTGGCCGGGCACAGCATGGCGCTCCCGCGGTGATCCAGGCAGCGATCGCCACCGGGGGGGCGTGGCCGGGCACAGCCGGCGGGTGATCCAGGTGGCGATCGCCACCCGGGGGGTCGTGGCCGGGCACAACCGGGCGCTCCGGGGGTGATCCAGGCGGCGATCGCCACCCGGGGGGGCGTGGCCGGGCACACATGGTGCTCCGTGGGTGATCCAGGCGGCGATCGCCACCCGGGGGGGCGTGGCCGGGCACAGCATGGCGCTCCCGCGGTGAATCAGGCGGCGATCGCCACCCCGGGGGGCGTGGCCGGGCACAGCATGGCGCTCCGTGGGTGATCCAGGCGGCGATGGCCACCCGAGGGGGCGTGCCTGGGCACAGCCGGGCGCTCCGCGGGTGATCCAGGCGGCGATCGCCACCCGAGGGGGCGTGCCTGGGCACAGCCGGGCGCTCCGCGGGTGATCCAGGCGGCGATCGCCACCCGGGGGGCGTGGCCGGGCACAGCATGGCGCTCCGTGGGTGATCCAGGCGGCGATCACCACCCGGGGGGGGCGTGGCGGGGCACAGCATGGCGCTCCCGCGGTGATCCAGCCAGCGATCGCCACGGGGGGGGCGTGGCCGGGCACAGCAGGGCGCTCCGCGGGTGATCCAGGCGGCAATCGCCACCTGGGGGGCGTGGGCCGGCACAGCCTGGCGCTCCGTGGGTGATCCAGGCGGCGATCGCCACCCGGGGGGGCGTGGCCGGGCCCAGCCGGCGGGTGATCCAGGCGGCGATCGCCACGGGGGGGGGGCGTGGCCGGCACAGCATGGCGCTCCCGCGGTCATCCAGGCGGCGATCGCCACCCGGGGGTCATGGCCGGGCATAACCGGGCGCTCCGCGGGTGATCCAGGCGGCGATCGCCACCAGAGGGGGCGTGGCCGGGCACAGCCGGGCTCTCGGCGGGTGATCCAGGCGGCGATCGCCACCCGGGGGGGCGTGGCCGGGCCCAGCCGGCGGGTGATCCAGGCGGCGATCGCCACGGGGGGGGGGGCGTGGCCGGCACAGCATGGCGCTCCCGCGGTCATCCAGGCGGCGATCGCCACCCGGGGGTCATGGCCGGGCACAACCGGGCGCTCCGCGGGTGATCCAGGCGGCGATCGCCACCCAGGGGGCGTGGCCGGGCACAGCCGGGCTCTCCGCGGGTGATCCAGGCGGCGATCGCCACCCGGGGGGGCGTGGCCGGGCACACATGGCGCTCCCGCGGTGATCCAGGCGGCGATCGCCACCGGGGGGGCGTGGCCGGGCACAGCATGGCGCTCCGTGGGTGATCCAGGAGGCGATCGCCACCCGGGGGTCGTGGCCGGGCCCAGCCGGGCGCTCCGAGGGTGATCCAGGCGGAGATCGCCACCCGGGGGGGCGTGTCCGGGCACAGCCGGGCGCTCCGAGGGTGATCCAGGCGGAGATCGCCACCCGGGGGGGCGTGTCCGGGCACAGCATGGTGCTCCCGCGGTGATCCAGGTGGCGATCGCCACCCGGGGGGGCGTGGCCGGGCACAGCTTGGCGCTCCCGCGGTGAATCAGGCGGCGATCGCCACCCCGGGGGGCGTGGCCGGGCACAACCTGGCACTCTGTGGGTGATCCAGGCGGCGATCGCCACCCGGGGGGGCGTGGCCGGGCACAGCATGGCGCTCCCGCGGTGATCCAGGCAGCGATCGCCACCCGGGGGGCGTGGCCGGGCACAGCATGGCGCTCCCGCGGTGATCCAGGCAGCGATCGCCACCGGGGGGGGCGTGGCCGGGCACAGCATGGCGCTCCCGCGGTGATCCAGGCAGCGATCGCCACCGGGGGGGCGTGGCCGGGCACAGCCGGCGGGTGATCCAGGTGGCGATCGCCACCCGGGGGGTCGTGGCCGGGCACAGCCGGCGGGTGATCCAGGTGGCGATCGCCACGGGGGGGGGGCGTGGCCGGCACAGCATGGCGCTCCCGCGGTGACCCAGGCGGCGATCGCCATCCGTGGGGTCGTGGCCGGGCACAGCCGGCGGGTGATCCAGGCGGCGATGGCCACCCGGGGGTCGTGGCCGGGCACAACCGGGCGCTCCGGGGGTGATCCAGGCGGCGATCGCCACCCGGGGGGGAGGGCCGGGCACACATGGTGCTCCGTGGGTGATCCAGGCGGCGATCGCCACCGGGGGGGCGTGGCCGGGCACAGCATGGCGCTCCCGCGGTGAATCAGGCGGCGATCGCCACCGCGGGGGGCGTGGCCGGGCACAGCATGGCGCTCCGTGGGTGATCCAGGTGGCGATCGCCACCCGGGGGGGCGTGTCCGGGCACAGCCGGGCGCTCCGCGGGTGATCCAGGCGGCGATCGCCACCCGAGGGGGCGTGCCTGGGCACAGCCGGGCGCTCCGCGGGTGATCCAGGCGGCGATCGCCACCCGGGGGGCGTGGCCGGGCACAGCATGGCGCTCCGTGGGTGATCCAGGCGGCGATCACCACCCGGGGGGGCGTGGCCGGGCACAGCATGGCGCTCCCGCGGTGATCCAGCCAGCAATCGCCACGGGGGGGGCGTGGCCGGGCACAGCAGGGCGCTCCGCGGGTGATCCAGGCGGCAATCGCCACCTGGGGGGCGTGGGCCGGCACAGCCTGGCGCTCCGCGGGTGATCCAGGCGGCGATCGCCACCCGGGGGGGCGTGGCCGGGCCCAGCCGGCGGGTGATCCAGGCGGCGATCGCCACGGGGGGGGGCGTGGCCGGCACAGCATGGCGCTCCCGCGGTCATCCAGGCGGCGATCGCCACCCGGGGGTCATGGCCGGGCACAACCGGGCGCTCCGCGGGTGATCCAGGCGGCGATCGCCACCCGGGGGGGCGTGGCCGGGCACAGCCGGGCTCTCTGCGGGTGATCCAGGCGGCGATCGCCACCCGGGGGGGCGTGGCCGGGCACACATGGCGCTCCCGCGGTGATCCAGGCGGCGATCGCCACCAGGGGGGCGTGGCCGGGCACAGCATGGCGCTCCGTGGGTGATCCAGGAGGCGATCGCCACCCGGGGGTCGTGGCCGGGCCCAGCCGGGCGCTCCGAGGGTGATCCAGGCGGAGATCGCCACCCGGGGGGGCGTGTCCGGGCACAGCCGGGCGCTCCGAGGGTGATCCAGGCGGAGATCGCCACCCGGGGGGGGCGTGTCCGGGCACAGCATGGTGCTCCCGCGGTGATCCAGGCAGCGATCGCCACCCGGGGGGGCGTGGCCGGGCACAGCTTGGCGCTCCCGCGGTGAATCAGGCGGCGATCGCCACCCCGGGGGGCGTGGCCGGGCACAGCCTGGCGCTCCGTGGGTGATCCAGGCGGCGATCGCCACCCGGGGGGCCGTGGCCGGGCACAGCATGGCGCTCCCGCAGTGAATCAGGCGGCGATCGCCACCCCGGGGGGCGTGGCCGGGCACAGCATGGCGCTCCCGCGGTGAATCAGGCGGCGATCGCCACCCCGGTGGGCGTGGCCGGGCACAGCATGGCGCTCCCGCGGTGAATCAGGCGGCGATCGCCACCCCGGGGGGCGTGGCCGGGCACAGCATGGCGCTCCGTGGGTGATCCAGGCGGCGATCGCCACCCGGGGGGGCGTGGCCGGGCCTAGCCGGGCGCTCCGTGGGTGATCCAGGCCACCATCGCCACGGGGGGAGTGGCATGACTTGCCCAGCCGCTCCCAGGGTTCCTGGGAACATTGCAGGCATATGGTTGCTGATTCCCAGACCAGGCCTGTGGCCACAGATTCATAGCTTTGCAGAGACCTAGGGCAGGGATCTGCTTTATCTGCAGAGAGACAGAGGTTCTGCAGTGCCCCCAAGACGTGGGTGGGCCCAGCCAGGGATCAAGGGGCATGGAAGGACTCCTGGCCGAGGGGCAAGGACCCTCACCCCTGAGGCGGGGGTTGAGGGGTGGAGCCACCTCAGTGAAGGGGTGCTGCACTGCAGGGTACTGGACTGACTGACGTGATTCAGAGAAGCTCCCAGTGCTAATGGGCCTCGCTCAGGTGGCCTTCACACTTCAGAGGCAGTGACTCCTGCTCCTGCCTTCACCCAAAAGCAAGCTCGCTACACCCTGCCCCATAGCAGAGCATGCCTAGGCAGTGAGTGGGAAGCCTTCCACCTGCTTCGGAGAAGGGGGGGCAGTAAAGAATGGGGGGAGAGGAAAGAATGTGGAGCATCCGCAATGAAGAGGTGCTTGAGAAAGAGGCTGGGACGCCTGACTGGAAGGTTTGTTCTGTTTGCTGGGCGGCTGCCCCTTCGGAAGCGCAAAGAGCATGGCTCTGAGGGCTTCCTGTGTGCTCTGAGGGCTTCCTGAGTCAAGTTCCACAGCCAACTGGAATTGGCCTCAGTTTCCTGGTCTGTAAAATGGATGAAGCGTGTCCCAGTGCCTTCACTGAGCTTTGATGGCCAATTGAGATACTATATAAAGAAAATGAGGGAAGAAGTGAGAAAGAAAAGTAAGGACAAAAAAACACAAAAGAAAGATTGAAAGGAACCTGTAAACCCATTGTCACTTAAATAGGGAATATAGTCAGTAGTGTTGTAATGATGGTATGATGCCAGGTGGGTACTAGAAATATCGGGGAACACTTTGTAAAGTATATGATTGTCTAACCACTATTCTGTAACTAATATAAAACCTGAAACCAATACAAAATAATGTTGAATGTAAAGAAATGAAAATTGGAGTGAAATTTTTATGAATTTCAAAGATTAAATAAAAGCTGTAAAGGAAGGAAGGGGAGAATAAAAAGTGTTTTTCATTTTGCCACTTCATTAAAAAGACAGTTGTCTTTATGTGGTGCTTTTATGCTTTTCTAAGTCATTATCTCATTTTAATTTCCGGGCAACTTAAATACAAGGTAAGTATTCCCTCCACTATTTAAAGAAAGGAAATCTTGGTGTCTGGTCCTAATGATTCAATCGTCAAGCCCTTATTGTAAAGCAGGGTTAGTAAAATTTTCTGTGCAGGGTCATATCTATACTAATAAAAGCCTTGGGGGTGATCAGGCCAGCAGGGGAGGGTATTTTGGGGCAATCAGGCCCGCAGAGGAGCAGTTAGGGGTCAATCAGGCCAGCAAGGAAGCAGTTAGGGGGCAATCAGGCAGGTAGGTGAGCGGTGAGGAGCCAGCAGTCCCGGATTGTGAGAAGGATGTCCAACTGCAGGATTAGGCCCGATTCCAGGAATTGGGCCTAATCCTGCTGTTGGACATCCCCCGAGGGGTCCCATATTAGAGAGGGTGCAAGCTGGGCTGAGGGACACCCTGTGCACGAATTTCGTGCACCGGGCCTCTAATATAATAGAATTGTGCAGGTAGGAGGTATATAGCATATTATTTGGCCTGTTTGCCTTTCTTTCTTTAATAACTGCCTCATAATCATTCTCTTACATCTCAGAATTGTCATTATTTATCCCAGTAATATGTTTCTTTTACTAGTTCATTTTTTTGTGCATATTTGAGTGTCCATATGTAAGGCACTATTTTACTGAATTGCTAGGCCTTTCTTAATTCTAAACAAAGTCTATCAAAATATAAGCTTACTCTTGATTTCTTAATAT
Organism: Eptesicus fuscus; assembly: GCF_027574615.1. Classification (NCBI taxonomy): domain Eukaryota; kingdom Metazoa; phylum Chordata; class Mammalia; order Chiroptera; family Vespertilionidae; genus Eptesicus; species Eptesicus fuscus. Next base: position 66,817,305 of record NC_072474.1, on the reverse strand, counting down.
AGAGACTACCTCAGGTACTTAAAATAGATACCCAGAACTGTTGCATAGTTTGCAGGGCTGACCCAGTGCAAAATGAAAATTCAAAACCCTTGTTCCAGAGTTATTAAGAATTTCAGAGAGTGACAGCATAGTACTAAGCCAAGAGTAGGGCCCTTCTAGGCACAGAACCCTGTTTGAATGCATGAGATACACACCCATGGAGTGGGCTTTGGAGTTGCCCTTAGCCTTTTCATCTGTAGCCCCAACAAATAGCTCTTTACCATGTAAGTAGAGTGAAAGATCTACCTACTCCACTTTCTGATGGGAAAAACATTTGATGATAACCAGGGAGTGTCACCGAGCATGCGCTTCAGGAGTAGTTAGGGTATGTACATGTCTGCCATGGTTATTGAGATATTATCCCTTTATTGAAGTAAAATTTGATTCAGGTAAGTGCATGTGTTAGAGGTATACAGCTTGATGATTCTTCACAAATTCAATACTCACAAGTAACCAGAAACAAGCAAACAGAAAATTATCCACATCTAGGATCTCTCTCATATCCTCTTTGGTAACTTACACACTTACACCCCAAGTTAAGTATTATCCTGACTTTAAACTGCATAGATTAATTTTGCATGTATTTATATATATGTATATAATAATATGGAATGTATTCTTTTATGTCCAGTTATAATTCACTAGTTATTAGTAACAGGAAAGGAGCAAAGGGAAGGCCAGATATTACAGGCATGTCATTTGGGCAGCTTCACTCAGAAGCTACAACTTTATACTCCCCATGGGTCCAGCAAAGGGAAGATAGATGCATGCCCAGTAAAGTCGGGGTGGCATAAGGAAGGTGCTTGCTGTCAGTCACACCTGGGGACAGAGATGGTTGGGTAGAATGGGTGTGGCTATTGCAAGAGCATGAACATTTGGGAAACACAGCCCCCTTAAACAAAGGACTTCACTCTCTTGGCTCTTTTGGGACTTGTGTGACTCTGGGCCTGGGGACTCTTTTGCTCCTGCTTCCCTACATTTGTCCACATGGCCCAGGGTCTAGCCTCATGCTGACCTGGACCCAGCTCCAACATGGAAAGGAAACTCTGGACCACAGAGTCTGAACACTGGCTTTGCTTCTATCTTTACTGAAACCCCAGCTATACTTCTTCTATGACTAGACTAAGGGAAATGGGGCTTTGGAAATGCAGGCATTTAATTCCACACCAATAAAGATTTCTACCATATCTCGTCCTCCATGGGGGCCTCCAGAAATGATTATTCCAGGGGTACCCCAAGAGCCCCACTCCACCGATAACATTACTACTTCTTTCTTTATGAATATCACATATATTAACACACTCAATTTCATTAATTCAATAAATACCTAATTTTGTTAACAGTTTATCCATTTACCCAAATAATAAAGATGTGGAAAATAACAGTAAAATGAGAAGAATCCTGAAATCCAATGTGCCTGAGAATTGCCCAAGAGTCACCACAACCAGCACATGGCTTTTTGCCTCATTCTTTGTGACCTTTGGAATACTAACACACTGACTTCCTAACAGATTCTGATAACATTACTATCTTAATTTTAAAGTAGGAATTATTCACTGCCCAAGAAATAAAATAATCCCTCAATTTTATTTAGATTTTTTTTGGTAAAAATGTAGAAACAATTTATCTCTCATTCCTGATCCTAAAAAGTATAGGTCTCAACTTTGCCTGTGATCTCAAACTACCTCAAAATCAGCATAGAACTCTTTCAAAGTCTGATGAATGCAGTCTTTCTACTTTCTAATTATCAGAGCTGCACAATATATCTTTCAGGTAAATAATTTTGCTTCAGATCTATTTCCAGCTAAAGTTTCTGGGTCAAGCCTGCTAATTGCCAAATTGTGACTTTGATTACAAGGTTACTCTATTTCAGTAAGTGTCAAATTAAAGTCATTAAAAACAACTACACGGAAGTCAGCTCGAACCAAACACTCTCCTGCCTCCAGCTCTGTGCTCTCCGGGTCCCCCGCTCAGAGTGCTCTTTCCCTCCTGAACGTTAGACAAATAGCCAGGGTGCTTCCCTCACCTCTTTAGGTCTCTGCTCAGATATTACCTTCTCAGTGAGGCCTTTCCTGACCACAGTAATGGAAATTGCAAAGGGCCCCTAATCCCCACCCACAGTCCCTACAGTATTTGTCTCCATGGAGCTTTTCATCACCTGACATTTTATGAATTTTTAAATATATCTTGTTGCCGGAAACAAATCAGTTTCACTAAAAGAGAGGTGTTGACAGGAAGCCAGGAAGGCTGGTCAACAACCTTAATTGCTCTAACCACTCACCCTTTAGTTGAGACATTGTTAGCTGAAGCAGCCTCCACCTTTGTTTTTCCCATGTAAATTTCTGTTTATCCTGGCTAAGATGTTTTCCCCAAAGCCTCAATAAAAGGGATGGCAGGGCCAGAGCAGGGAGTAGTTCTCCCACTAGAGTTGGACTACCGCCTGGCCCCCCATTTCACCAAATTGAATTTCTTCAAGTCTCCATTCATTTGTGTGCGGCCCTTCTCCAGAACTCGAACCCTGAACCGGAACCCTGGACCATGCAGGACGTGGAAAGGGATTCCTACATCTTGTTTATTATTTGTCTTCACTGGAATGTAAGTTTCATGTAGGCAGGGGCTTTTGTCTGTTTGGTGCTGTTTCCCTAGTATCTAACAGATGCACAATTAATATTTATTGAGTGTATAAATGAGTGAGTGAATGAACATAAACAGGCAGCCAACAAAATTATACTCTGATGACAAAATATAAATGTCTATGAAAGATGTATATCACAAGGGATTTTGTGTTATGTTAGGAGTCAAAAGCAAGAATACAAATATATTTTGGAAAGACTAGTTAACGTAAGTTTTTATAAGAGGAAGAAGTCTGAAAGTTGTAGTTGATCACAGGCAAATTTGAATATAAATAAAAACCAGGAAATAATTTGTACTTACTATTCATTATTCATAGTTAAACAGATTTGTGTTAGAGACTCTTATTTTAAGTATGGAGAAAGGTCTAAATCCTAAATACCAATATAAACACCTTAATTAAGAAGTGTTATTAAACTTAAGTATTCATGAATTAAAATTAGTATGTTATTAGAATTTACTGAATGTTTTGTATTCTAGTAGGAAGTCTGGATGCTGCATAATATTTTGCAAATTACAAAACTCCTACTATGCATACACACAGATGGAGCTCCCACAATTCCTATAAGAATTTTTGATTTTACTTTTAATGCATCATCACTGTTATTCTTGCTATTTAACTGTTAATTTATAGTACCTTAAGCTTCATCATTATCAATTTAGTATCATCTGCACAAATGAGGATGCATATTTTATAGAGCCTTTTTGTCCTTTTAAGTTCCTTTTCCCTATAATGTTCCATTAAGAGATATGTTCATCAAAAACCATCATTAAGAGAATGAAAAGACAACTTACAGACAGGGAGAAGATATTATTAACACATATACCAAGCAATGGACCCATATAAAGAATATATATAGCCAGCTGGTGTGGCTCAGTGGTTGAGTGTCAACCTGTGAACCAGGAGGTCATAGTTTTTTCCCCTTCAGGGCACATGCCCAGGTTGCAGACTCGATCCCCAATGGGGGCATGCAGGAGGCAGCTGATCAATGATTATTTCTCATCATTGATGTTTCTAACTCTCTCTCCCTTTTCCTTCCTTTTTCTCTAAAATCAATTAAAACATATTTTTTGAAAACGAATATATAAAACTTCCTATAAATAAGAAAAATATAGGCAATCCAATAGAAAAATGGTGAAAAGACTTATACTTCACAAAAGGATATCCAAAAGCTCAACAAACTGTGGAAAAGTACTTAATTTTATTACTCATCAGGGGTATAAACATTAAATCCATAATGTAATACCAATACACACACACCAGAGTGGCTAACATGAAAAAGGCTTTACTATCAAGTATTGGCAAGATTGTGGCAGATCAGAATTCACACTGTGGGTGAGTGTAAATTTGTATAACAACTTTGAAAAACTGTTTCCATTAAAGCTGAACATATGCAACTCAAGATTTAGCAATTTCACTCTTAGGTATGTAATCAGTAAAAATAGATTCAAACATATAGTCACAAAAATAGACAATAGAATGTTTATAGCCCAATTTTTTTCATGGCAGCACTATCTGTAATACTCAAAACACTGGAGACTGTCCAAATATACCTCAACAATGGCATAGATTTAAAAATTATGCTATATTCACACAATGAAATTCTATACAGCAACAAAAATGAGTGGACTACAATTGAATGCAACAGATATAATTCTCACAAACCTTATTTTGAGAAAATAAAAGCTGGACATAAAAGAGTACATTGCATATTATTATCTATATATATAAAAGCCCAGCAACTGGAACGGCAGAACGACCAGAACGACCAGTGGCTATGATGCGTACTGAGGCAGCCAACCAGCCTGATCCGGGCCCCGATCGGCCCCCCTACCCCAATCAGGGGTGGGGCCAGCTGGCCAACTGCCTGCAGCCCCTCCCCCCTGCCAGCCCAGCCCAATGGGCCCCCATTAGGGTTGGCTGGCTGGACCCCACCAGTGCACGAATTCATACACCAGGCCTCTAGTATGTATATAAATACATGCAAAATTAATCTATGCTGTTAAAAGTCAGGATAATACTTAACTTGGGGAGGCAGTGTATAAGTTACCAAAGAGGATATAAGAGAGATCCTAGATGTGGATAATTTTCCGTGTTTTCTTTGTTTCTGGTTACCTGTGAGTATTGAATTTGTGAAGATTCATCAAGCTGTATACCTCTAACACATGCACTTATCTGAATCAAATTTTACTTCAATAAAGGGCTAACATCTCAATAACCATGGCAGACATGTGCATACCCTAACTACTCCTGAAGTGCATGCTTGGTGACACTCTGTGGTTATCATCAAATGTTTTTCTCATTAGAAAGTGGAATAGGTAAGTCTTTCACTCTACTTACATGATAAAGAGCTACTTGTTGGGGCTACAGATGAAAAAGCTAAGGGCAACTCCAGAGCCCAGTCCATGGGTGTGCATCCGTGGATCAGTTTCAGGCAACCTCTGCACATTTCATTGGTCTTATGGCTTTCTCCAGAAAAATACCTGGTAGATGTCACAAATAAAGGTACAGGCCTCATTGATCCTCTAAAAACATACTCACAGGGGATTTGATCTCACCAACTCTTCCTTAAGATAGTATCTTTCCTTTGGTTTAGGGGGTCATTTCTAGTGATGGTTGAATCAGCCAGTGTGAGTCAGTCTTCTGATTTAGTTGATTGTGTAGCACTGAGATTTTATCTGAAAGATCTCAAGACTTTCATTGCCTTCCCCTTCTTTTAGTTTCTGCCATTGTGAACTGTCTTAGTGGGAATATCTTTTCCTTGTAGTAGCTATTCACCTAAAAAGCCTTCAAAATATTAACCAGCCACTGAAGGTTCTTTGAAGAAAAATATGACTGCTCGTGTAAACAATTAATGGTTGTTAAGCATGGCAGTGTATATTATGACAAACAACACATGCTACATTATGCCAGCTGGTGTAATGATGTGATAATGGCTGACTCATTAACTCTGGCACACAGTTTAGATGCCCTTCTATGACAGGATTAATTGATTCGCACATACATTAAAACAAAAATAACTCCACTGAAATTCAGCTGGAAGCCTGGCTCCTCATTTGTCATAAACCCTGCTGTCGGTGATAACTGACAAAGACCCTAAGGCTGGATGGGTGGAGGTTCCCTTACTGACCTCACCTTTCTTTCTGACTAAGAACAAGAGCCTTGGAAGCATACCATTGTGCTTTAAGGTAAAGGCTTTTCCTGGAGAAGAATTCATACAGAAATAAAATATATATACGCATACAATTTTAACAGTGAAATGATTCAATATATTTTCTTCAAACATGTCCAACAACAAAACAATTAATATTAGAGGGTATCTTATCCACTAGGAATTTAGTTTAGGTGCTTTTCCAAAACAATTTGCTATTTATAGAATTTCTTGCAGATAACTTACCAAATACTTCTCAGAGAGCTTTTTGGAACTGTAACTAATTCTGACTTATATTAGGCACAGTAATAAACAGCACTCACCAGGGTGCTAACTTCTCTCCATTGCCTCAGCTGCAATTTTATCTCTTCATTGAATTGTGAGAATTGGTAAAGCTTAAAATTTAAACCTAGGCAATTCTTCTTCACTTAAAACCTGGAAATGTAATACTAGACTTATTAAGTTGAAAACCTCACTCTTCCTATATAATAAAAGGGTAATATGCAAATTGACCCTAGTGGTGGAACGACTGGAAACGACCGTTTGCTATGATGCGCACTGACCACCAGGGGCCACATGCTCAATGCAGGAGCTGCCCCTTGGTGGTCAGTGCGCTCCCACAGGGGGAGCTCTGCTCAGCCACAAGCCGGGCTGTCGGCTGCGAGTGCAGCAGATGTCTGACTGTGGCTTAGGCAGGTGGACATCCCCTGAAGACTCCCAGGCTGCCAGAGGGATGTCAGACTGCCAGCTTAGGCCCGATCCCCTAGGGAGTGGGCCTAAGCCGGCAGGTGGACATCCCCCGAGGGGTGCTGGACTGCGAGAGGGCATAAGCCGGACTGAGAGACCCCCATGAGTGCACAAATTTTCGTGCACCAGGCCTCTAGTTTTAATATAAAATCTATATTTTTTGTTATCCCAGGATACTTTCAACTAATAAGTAAATTATTTTTTTATTAAATGTTCTTTGTTTTAATTGAGGTCATATATATTGTATTTAAGGGTCTCTAGTTGTTTCATTAAATAACTGAATCATATAATATGATTTTTACTTCAAAAGTGCTTTAGACATACTGTTTAATATTATTATTGGTATTAGTGGCCCAGTGCATGAAATTTGTGCACATTAAAAAGGAATTAATTAGAGGAAATATTTTAATATTGCTATTTGTCCTTTCTCTATAATAGAAGTGTCAGAGATGAAAGAAAATTAGTAAAATGTATATGAAAATCTCCCTCCTGTCAGAGTCTGGGGTGCACTGTGGGACCCAGAGTCAAGTCCCCGCCCACCCGCATGCACTTCGAAATTACAGGAGACCCAGACCCTGCTGGCCCCACCCCCATTGGGCGAGACCCAGACCCGGCTGGCCCCACCTCCATCAGCCCCTCTGGGTAGGGATTGCAGCCTCAGATCCCCCAGCCCAGCGCCAGATTGGGGGACATGGCCTGAGGTCCTCCAGCCTGGCGCCAGGGGGAAGGGGGCGTGGCCTGAAGTCTTCTGGCCCGGTGCCGGAGTGGGGGACATGGCCTGAGCCATGAGGTCCCCATCAAGCCTTGCCAGGCAGGGGGCATGCCTGATGTCTCCTGGCCCAGCGCAGGGGTGGGGGACGTGGCCTGAGGTCCCCACATCAAGTTCTGCCAGGTGGGGTGTGCAGCCTGAGGTACCGCATCCTGGCCAGGCGCCAAGTAGCCTCAGGTCCCTGCTGATCAGTTGTTATGCAACCAATTTGCATATTATCCTATTATTAGATAGATGATTATTATTATTACTAGAAATTATGGCACAAATGTTGGAGGATAAAGAAAATCCAAGAGTTTACCTGAGTATATTTTATTCAACACACTGAAAGATAAAATGTACTAAAGGGGAAAAATGCTAACTTTAAAAAAATAATTCCTTTGATTTTTTTCATAAATGTTATTCATTTTACTATTTTGTTTTCAGAATCCAGGGAGTCATGTCAAATCTCTCCTTTGTGTTGATACTGTACATTCTTGTAGTCTGACCAAGTAACCAAGTGATCAGTTAAGTTGAATGAGAGTTAAAGCCTAGAGAGAGGCTCAGGAGTCGACTTTGAAGAAAGAAGTGGAATAATTGATTTACCTCTTTTTAACTTGCCAATTTCCATTATGCCAAGATTCCAAACTTTCTCATTATCAAGGGCTATTTTTACATTTTTCTTCTACAGATCTTCTATAGATGATAGATAGATGGATAGATAGATAGATAGATAGATAGATAAATTGGTATGCCTTTCAGGATGGGACATTTATTTGTGGGGAGAATTGTGTCCTACTGGAGGGGGCTTCCTTCTTTCCTTCCTTCCCCATTATTTTTAATTTATTTGAGAGAGAGCGAGAGAGAGAGAGAGAGAGAAATATTGATTTTTGTTGTTTCACTTATCATTGGTTGATTCTTGTATGTGCCCCGACCAGGGATTGAGCCTGTAACCTGGGCAAATCAGGATAATTCTATAACCAACTGAGCAAACCCAGCTAGGGGCCCAGGCATTGTGCCTTAACAGTAAAATGGAAACACAGTAGTCCCCCTTTATCCATGGTTTGCTTTCAGAGTTTCAGTTGTGGTCAACCATGGTTTGAAAATATGAAGTGGAAAATTCCAGAAATAGACAATTCTTATGTTTTAAATTGCATGCTGTTCTAAGCATTGAGATGATATCTCGTGCCATCTCACTTCATCTATCCAGGATGTGAATCATCCCTTTCTTTGTCCAGTGAATCTACACTGTATATGCTCCCTGCCTGTTGGTCACTTAGTAGCCATCTTGGTTATCAGATGCACTGTTGCCGTATTGCAGTGCTTATGTTCAAAGAACCCTTATTTTACTTAATAATGACTATAAAATGCAAGAATGGTGGTGCTGACAATTCGGATATGCCAAAGAGAAGTGGTAAACTGTTTCCTTTAAGTGAAAAGCTATGTATGTATAGGACAAAACATGGTGTATATAGTACTATCCGTGGTTTCAAACATCCACTGGGGGTTCTTTCTTGGCATCCCTGGGGATAAGGGAGGACGGCTGTAATGGCAGATAACGCTCCAGGTTGTTGTAAGGATTAAGGAATTTTAAATCCTTATTACATTGTGTAGTTCATAGTAAGATATTAATATTCCCTTAATTTTAACCTCCTTCACATAATTGAGTTTCTACCCACTACATAATGGGATAGACCAGATTAAATTGCAATTCCCAGTTCAGAATCAGTTCAGCAATTTCATTCAGAAAACAGCCTAAACCACACATTTATTTAAAAACTGTATTCTTTCAAAAAAACTATTTTTACTCTCAAATGCATCTGTGCCTTTCTCAGTCAAAATGTGAGTTTTTCTGTAACATCTTCAAGATATATTCTATGGATGAAAATTATGAATGAATGATATTTTAATTAATGCATATGATAAAGTAGCCTTTGTATTCTTAATAATAATGCAGATGACTATCTCTTGTAATGGAAATTAAAGAACTGTGGCTTTTGGTTGTTACTTGAGTTCTTTACATATTATACAATGGTGCTAACTAGTGACTTATTTATGAAGAAAACAAGTTAAAATATGTATTTTGCATGACAGCAAGAGTTCTAGTACTACGTATCTACCTAGTATGACATTAAGCTGCAACATTATAGTTCATTCATTCATTAATTTATCCTGCAGATTCGCCAAGCTATTTATTGCCTACTACTCTGTGCCCTGTACTGTACTAGACATGGGTTCAAACACACAATTAGCCTGGTTCGTGTGGCTCAGTGGTTGAGCTTGGAACCATTAACCAGGAGATTCCCGGTCAGGGCACATGCCCAGGTTGTGGGCTCAATCCCCAGTAGGGGGCATGCAGGAGGCTGCCAATTGATGATTTTGTTATCATTGATGTTTCTATCTCTCTCTCCCTTCCTCTTTGAAATAAATAAAAATATATTTAAAAAACACACACAATTAAACACTATAGATAAATGCCATGTTCCAGAAATAAAGGAAGGTGGTGTGTCTAGAACACAGTGAAATGAGGGGGCTCTAGGTGGGAGATGGGGCAGGACTAGACCATGTCTAACCCTGAAGGTCATGTTGAAGTTTTTGGTATTTATCCTAAGAATAGTGAAAAAGAATACAAGATAAATTATTAAGTTTGCATTTTAACATGTGACTCACTCTGGTTTTAAAGTGGAGAATAGTCTGGAGAAGACCTGGAAGGATGAGAGGACCACAGTTAGGATGCTATTAAAGTAAAATTTCTGGTGAGAAACATTGGTAGTTCAAACTAGTGTATTGGTAGCAGAGCTGAAAAAAATGTGAATGGATTTAAGAAATGTTTATGACCTAAGATTGGCTGGATTTTGTGAAAATATGAATATGGTTTAGACAGCAATGAGGTAAGTGGTGAGAAGGCAGGGTGATGTCAAACAAGACTGTCAGATTTCTGGATTCCAAGACTGGGTAGTGACACTATTGACTGAGATAGCTGAAGAACACTGCAAGAGAATCATGTTCAGGAATAAATCTGTTGGTATTAGAATGGGTCTAATCTTTTTGTTTTTCTCCCATACCCAAAGTTTGTAATAGTTCATTGCTTCTATCATTTTTTTGCTAGGTTATTGCCTAGTTATGAAAGTAATCCAGTGCAATACTTTTAAAAAAAGAAAGAAGACTACAGAAAAAGACTAAAAATCCCCACATGTTTTTCTATCAATTTTAATAAAACAATCTTAACAAAAATATTGGTTAGTTGCCATATGGATATCTTAATTGAGATTAAAGTCATTACAAGAATACATTTGTTTTCAGGCTAACTTTTTGGAAAGACTCTAAAGTGTAAGTCCAGAATAAATTTAAGATGTAATTGCTAGAAGTTAAAAAAAAGTCTAGTTAACCTTAAAATGGGCTAATACCATTAGAATTTTCTAGTCAATCAGAGCAACCTTGAGTTGTCTTCAGAGCTCTCCTGTTTATTCAAATTAATTGTTCATATCATCTATTAATGCAGCTGGCATTCTGGGAGCTTGTCATGGTTGCCTCAGGAGAGTGCTAACATATTCATATACATGAAAAGAAATTTTAGTTTATATAATGAGAGAATTTATACTTTGGAATTTTAAATTGCAGATAAGACCTCTGCTAATTCTCCACTGTTCAGTAGCTCCAGTTCTATTAGACAATATTGATTTTTCCATATATGATATTTTGCACACAGTGGTTCTTTACTATAATCCCAAAGTGTGTCATTAAGGAAATGTGCTACATCTTGAATGAAAGAACTTCAGACAAAAATAAATACAAATGAAACAAATTATATTATCAACGTTCTTCTGTTCTACAGCTGGCCACAGTTTGAGTAATTTATTGACTCTTTAGCTTTAAATCAAGAAAGACAAATAGAAAACTTATTCAGTGAAGGTACAGTTCCTTCAAATATGTTCAGTACTTATAGTGGATAAAATTTAATGTATTTAGAATTGTAAGCTTAGATTTTTTTACTATGTTTCATATCTGACTTAAAATACTCCTTAACTTTTTTATGGATATTCATTTCTAGAATGTTGTAAGGGCCATAAGTAGATGAAATAGGTAAATGGGTGTTTAATATTAAGCAATATTAATATTATTTGAAATTTTTAATTAAAACAATTTCTTTGGAGCCATTATAGAGTTCTGGATATTATTTCTGTTGAAGAAAGACTAAAGAAAGACTAAAGAAAGAATATAAAAACTTTAAATATGAGGAAAATGTTCATTTTTTTTACTTATTTATCCATCGTAATACATGTGTGTGTGTGTGTGTGTGTGTGTGTGTGTGTGTGTATAACACATATACCCTGCCAAACTCTATAATAAGGGAACAAAAAGGAAAAAAGGAAGAAGAGAGCTCCTACCTTCAAGAAGCTTATAGTCTAGTAGGCAAAAGAGATAAACACATAATTAAGATGTAACTTATTAATTACTCCTAGAGGAGTATAAAACATTTTATGGAAAAGGGATAGCTCAAATTTCAGCCTGGCAAGAGGTTATACTGGCTAGGAATCTTTTCAATTGCATATGATAGAATTCAAACTCAGGTTTAGCCAAACCTTAATTAATTTGCTCATGTTACTGAGCAATTGGCCTTACGTTTACTTGGGATAGACTGTCCCTTTGTGTCCTAAAAATTGTGACAAGATAGGGATAATGCCCTTCATTTTAGTAGACTTGAAGGATGATGGAGATGTTAGCCCCAGTCTCTTTCTTTACCTGCTGAGAAGTAATCCCAGAACCAAGAAGCAAGGGATGAAAAGGCCAAGGCCCAGAAGTCCTTTCAATGATTTGAGGCCCAAAAGGCTTTGACGTTTGTACTCTGTCTTGGTTGGTTGAGTGGAGGAATTCATTACAGTATGGAGTTACTTAGGATAGCAGTTCTCAAATCTGGCTACAGGTTAGAATCACTTCCATAATTTAAAAGGAGAGGGGGGAGGAACAAAGAATTAAATCCGAATTTCTGGTGATGAGGCTCTGGTATGGATATTTTAAAATGTTTTTCTGAATGTGGAAAGAAAAAGAAATGTAATGGTTGTCTAGTCCCAGATGGTGCAAAGCCTGGCTGCCTGCAGAGGGAAGGATACAGGCTAGACCGTAAAGAACCGTGAGCGAAAGCAAATGGCATTCTTGTGAAAAGAACACTCATGGTTCTGGCTCTAAGGCAGTGACCTCAACATGAAGGTTGGAGCAACCCTGCAGTGACCGGAGACCAAGGGCTTGGGGAGATAGCATTTCACAAGACACTTTCAAGAAAACACATTTATTATTATCATCTTACCTTTCGTTTTATCCCAGTGTGATGTAGCCCAGGAGCATGGGAGTCACTATCATATTTTTACATTTGTTTGCTTATGCCACCAAACAGTGTATTCTTCAAAGGTAAAGTATCCTATTCATCTTTGTATCCCCACTGCCAAGCTGACACATACCTGGTACCTACTGGACACTCAGTAAATGACAACTGAATGCATTAATCTAGTAAGGTCATAGAACTATTTCAAGTTTTTTATCCTGTGGTTATTTGGATTTATTGGTAAAAGCTGCAGAATATTCTGTTTGTGAAAACAAGTACATATCAAAAATGTACTTCTATAATCTTTCTGCTCTAAGAGATACCAACTCAGAAGCAAGTTTTAATTCAAGATAGAACAGAAAATCTCTGGAAATTAAGATAATAAAATGCATGTCTACGCTTATTCATTCAAAACAAACAAACCCAGGAACTTGCAGCTCAACAGATTTTTCTGTTGCATGGTTTTGAATTGGCCCTGTGATTATACCCTAGAGGATAATAAACAGGAATTATGCCTTTTCATATAGTTTATGTGTTCTATTTAAACCTTTCATGAAAAATAATAACCTCTGAAATACCAGCTAATTAGGAAAAGTCAAGTTTAAAATGCCACATTTGTTGAACGTTTGAAATGTTTTGTTTTCTGTTACCTAGTATTCACTTTAAAATTCATTTTGATAGCAGGTCTAATATCAAGTACATGTTTTCCTGCTGAGTATTCCACATTCTCTCTAGTAATAAAGGTTCTGAATCCAGGCAAGGGCAATTCTTTTGAGGACACATAAGGCAATGGCTTGTAATGCAGTTTACTTGTCCAAAGAGTTCTTGGCTCCGCCGGGTTGACAGTAACAGAAATGTGTTTGGACATCCCAAACCCAGTCAGATATGACTAGAAAGACAATAAAAGGAACAGATGGATATCTTTACAAAGCAACAATTTCAGAGCCACACTTGGGGTCATGCCCATTTTTTCAGGAGATGTGAGAAAGGGAACAGACAAAGGTCGAGGAGAAGGATTTAACACACTATGCGGGGTGGGGGGGGGGGTAATCTCTTTTCAGAGTCCCAAAGATGCTGGAAACTTAAATGCATATTATTTCAAGTTTATTATGCAAAGAATAACAAAATTTGGAACTATTACTTTATGGATAATACATGACATTTAAAGGCAAACTAAGTAGCTTTAGAGAATATATTTTAGCATATAAAATGTAAGTTCTTTATTATAGGATATGTTTTCCTAGAAAAGATGATAAAGAATGGTTGAATTAGTAAGATGAACCCTATGTCCTAATACTTATTTTGGGGCATTCTAATGAGAATCTCACCATAGATCATACAACCTCTCTCCTTTGTTATTCTCTGATTGTTCATAGTCAGCCATACTGTCATATCAATGCAGTTGAACTAATAGGCTAATATACACTGAGTGGCCAGATTGTTATGATCTCTAAATGCATAATAATCTGGCCACTCAGTATATAGAGGCCCGGTGCATGAATTCGTGCATGGGTGGGGTCTGGCCAGCTTGGCCAGGGGGAGAGGACATGGGTGGTTGGCCGGCCTGCCTGCTGGTCAAACTCCTGGTCGAGTGGACAATTTGCATATTAGCCTTTTATTATATAGGATATACACTGAGTGGACAGATTATTATGTGTTCAGAGATTTTAATAATCTGGCCACTCAGTGTAATATAGGAGTGGCAAGAGAATTTCTATTGGACTATATTTTGGACTAAAGTTTTTTTTATTGTGGCAAATATAGATAACATAAAATTCAGACTTTAACCATTTTAAACTATTTCATTCTGTGGCAGAAAGTGTTCAAATTGTTGTACAATGTTGCTACTGTTAATCTCCAGAACTTTTTCATCATCGCAAACTGAAACTCTCTACCCATATTAAACAATAACTCTTCATTACTTGCTTTTCCCAGGCATTAGTAGCCACTGTTAGACTTTTTGTCTCTATGAATTTGACCATTCTAAGCACCTCATAACAATAGAACCATATAATATTTGTACTTTTGTGTCTAATTTATTTTACTTAGCATCATGTTTTTAAGATTTATTCATGCTGTAGCATTTTTCAGAATTTCATATCTTTTTAGGGCTTAATATTCCATTGTATGCACATACCACATTTGTTTATCTATTCATCTGTCAATGGACATTTGGGTTGCTTTCACCTTTTAGCTATTGTGAATAATGCAGCTATGAACATTGGCTAATATATATCTGTTTGAGCCCCTGCTTTCAATTCTTTGGGATATATATCTAGAAATAGTATTACTTAATCCTATGGTAATTCTATGTTTAATTTTGTGTGAAACCATCATACAAAATTAAACATAGAATTACCATTTTAGGTTCTCACCAGCAATGCACAAGACTCCCAAATTTTCCATATCCTTGCAAACGTTCTCTTTTTCCTTTTCTTTTCTTTTTTGTTTTGATTTTGATAATAGCCATCCTAATGGGTATGATATTTTTTTTTGTGGTTTTGATTTTCATTTCCCCAATGACTAGTGATGTTGAGCATCTTTTCGTGTGTTTTTGACCAATTTGTTTATCTTCTTTGGAAAAAATGACTATTAAACCCATTGTTTAACTGGGTTGGTTTATTGTTGTTGTTATTGAGTGATAAATTCTAGAAATTAATCATGTATCAGATGTATTATTCACAAATATTTTCTCCCATTCTGTGTATTACCTCTTCACTCTTTCTCTCTTTTTTAAATATATTTTATTGATTTTTTTTACAGAGAGGAAGGGAGAGGGATAGAGAGTTAGAAACATCAATGAGAGAGAAACATCAATCAGCTGCCTCCTGCACACCTCCCACTGGGGATGTGCCTGCAACCAAGGTACATGCCCTTGACTGGAATTGAACCTGGGACCCTTCAGTCTACAGGCCGACGCTCTATCCACTGAGCCAAACCAGACAGGGCTTCACTCTCTTGATAGTGTCCTTTGATGCATAAAAATTTTTAATTTTTATAAAGCCCAATTAATCTGTTTTCTTTCTTTTGCTGCCTTTGCTTTTGGTGTCATATGCAAGAAATCGCTGCCAAATCCAATGTAAGAATTAAAAACAAATGTTTCCATAGCCTTAAAATAAGTTGATTACATCTCTTTCTAATTTTTTAAGTTATACTCATCACATCTTCTTAGTCACACAGAGGATAATTAGAACAATCATCAAGGTTGCCAAATAATACCTTAGCTTATAAGCCTATGGTTAAAATACACATAATTAAATATGTACTGGTCCATGACCTTTCTTTTTTTTGAGGAACATTTCTAATATTCAATTAAAAATATGCAGAAGCCAAAGAATCACTCAACTCTTCTTTTTGTCTTTATGATGATAATGGCAAACTCTCTCTTTTTTTTTTTTATTAATTTATCTTTATTGTTGAGAATATTACATACATCCCCTATTATTCCCATTTCCCCCTCCACTCAGTTCTCGCTCCACCACAGGCCTTCACCACACTATTGCCTGTGTCCATGGGCTATGCATATATGCATATAAGTTTTTTGGTAAATTTCTTTACGCCTCCTCCCCCTCTGCCCTCAAATACATCAGTCTGTACCATGCTTCCATGCCTGTGGACCTATTTTGTTTATCAGTTTATTTTGTTCATTAGATTTCACATATAAGTGAGATCATGTGATACTTGTTTTTCTCTGAGTGGCTTATTTTGGTTAGCATAATATTTTCCAGATCTCTCCATGCAAAGGGTAAGAGATCCTTCTTTTTTACAGCTACATAGTATTCCATTGAGCACATATACCACATCTTTTTTATCCACTCATCTACTGATGGGCACTTGGGCTGTTTCCAGATCTTAGCGATTGTAGATAACACGGCTATTAACATAGGGGTGCATATATTCTTTCTCTGTGTTGTTTCAGGGCGGTGCCCGAGGAAACCTGTTGATAGCAGAGGTCACCATATGGGCCCTGCAGGGTCAGAGTCACTGGCTGCACTGAGCAGAGGACTACAAGTTTCAGTCTGACTCAGGCACTGCCCCAGTCAGGTCTGTCTTTCTGTCTGCATGCCCAGCCAGGGGGATGACTCTCCTCTTTCCACACCTCTCCAAAACGACCAGGACATCTCTGGAATGAGAGGGTTGAAAGGTTGGGAATAGGCTCTCGTCTTTGGAGATGCCAAAAGGGAAACACAGCTGAAAATCAGGCATTAGCAGCTGATGAACAAGGTTGCAGCAGACCCTGAGGACACTAGCTCTCAGGGAGGCTCGAACTGTTGCCTGGACCATCCATATGCACAATTATTAAGAACCCACAGACCAACATCGAAAGGTCAGAGTCCATAAACACTCTCTGATGATAAACAACTACTAGAGGAAGAAAATACTCAAGAATTGTTTATATGAACAACCAGGAGTGTTTTGGGAGAACGAGGAGCTGGAGATCAGCAACTCCTTTACCTTTGTGCCGCTGACCAGTGTCTGCAGCTGAGAGGCCTAGGGGGCTTTGTACTGGGGGTTTGGAGGGTGGGTGTTTCCAAGTCAGATCTAGGGCACTGGGAAAAACCTCCACAATAAATTATGTTAAAATGAGAGAGGGAGACACACAAATATGCAAAAGTGAAAGGAATGAGTAAGGAGGAAAAACCATGGTGGAAATGCAGAGGATAAATTAAAGAGATGGGACCGGATAAGTTAGTATACCAGGCACTGTTTTCAGGAGATAATGGTGATATCTGAACTAAAAAGTGTGAATTCAGAGAAGTAAACAAAGAGAAGAGGCCTATTAAATTCAGTTCCCCTGAGATAATTCCTTAGTATTTAAAATAATTTTGAATATTTCGGGGGGAAATTCTATGCAATCACCATTGCATTTCTAAATATCTGTACTAATAAATATGATTTTTAGAGAAAACCAGCAGTTTTAATTCTTAAGCTTAAATTTTCAAAGTAAATTTGGTATATGGAATAGAATAAAGTTCCCATGGGTCTAATCCCACTATTTCCAGGCACAAGCTAGCCCCGAGACCTTAAGCCCTCCAACTCCCCTGGACCCCACTTTCTAAATATTTAAAATAAGGGACCTGACATAAGAGATATCTAATGTCTAGTTAAAATTCATTAGGGTTCTATTTTAAATTTAAAGTTTTATCTTTCTAAATCTTAGGTTATCTTCTTATAGCAGTCTCTAACATCCAGAAAACGAAAAGCAAATGTCTCAGTTCTCCAGTGCCAACTACCAATTGCATGATAAAAACGAGACACACTTTTTGTCCATGTTCCTCCTTTTTGTAGGCATTGCATTATTCTTGTAATATACGTTGGGGTTAGGGTTGGTATGAGGAGGTGAAACTGCAGTGAATTCACAGAAACAAATGGGGGAGGCACATGCAGATAAACAGGCAAAGTATTGACAGCAATAGAGCTAACGGGTAGAGGCTCTGAGGGGATGAATGAAAGATAAATGATGGTCCAAGGACTCACTAAGGCAAGCATTTGGTACATCACTTGTTTTTGATACAATTGTAATGAATGTCATTCTTCTCTATGGAACAACACGCCAGATCTTTAGCACATCTCTGCTTGCTGCCCAGTAGGCAGCGAGTGCCCAGTTGCCAATGCCATGTTTTAGCTCTTGTTCATCTGCAGGATATTAAACAGATTGCCATCCTTTTGATGTTTGTGAATAGTAGTGAATACCATATGATATGACTCAATGGGTTTGTTTCAGGAAAAAAGAAAAAGACAAAGAAGAGGATGAGGAAAGGAAGGAGAAATTTACATCTCTCCCTGATATGAAGGGATGGAGAAGATAAGTCTCAAAGGACAGCAATGTTATGGAGTAGAGTGGCAAGCTTTGTACTTAGAAAAGAATGGTACATCTACCATTTCAGCCCCAAATTTCTGGCATATTTCATGACTAATGAAATGGCTTCCAAAGAGTCTACAAACATTGTGTTGTGTTTTTTTTCAGAAATAAAAAAAATCACTGGAGAATAATATCTTTATTATAATTCAGAGTATTCCAGAATGTATCTGATTTAAGGGGACATAATATTTGTTGGCCAAGATATAACTCTAACTTTCATAAGAAATTCTTAAGTTATTATCACCTTTACTTTCATCTTGTAAAAAAATCATAACAGCTGTTTGAGGTACACAAAGCCCAAGAAAAGCCCTGTCAAAGAAACATTAGAATATAAAAACTTAGATTTTCCTCTTGCTCCCAACATATCTTTATGACATCTAGTAAGTGATTTAAGTTTCTCACCTTTTTGTATTTGAAGATGTTGGACTAGGTGATCTCTGAAGCCCTATTCAACTCCAGGCTCCCCAACATTGAGAAAATAGTCTTGGAGTTTTCTTTTAGAACATCACTTTCTGACAAAAATAAATTCTATGCCAGTAATAATATCCCCAGATGAGTTTTCTCTAAAATTCTAAAACTGTACCCTCTTTGGATTGGAGGCTATTTTCTTGTTCTTTTTCTCAATGTTCTCAACTGTGAAACTGAGGTAGTGGTAGATATCCATGGCCCATTTAAAATTGAGCTGGGAAGAAGTGATCAGATTATTCAGTGAAATACAACTGAGGCCAGACAAACCTTATCTTACAATGAGAGAGAGAGAGAGAGTGAGTGTGTGTGTGTGTGTGTGTGTGTGTGTGTGTGTGTGTGTGTGTGAGAGAAAGAGAGAGAGAGAGAGAGAGAGAGAGAGAGAGAGAGAGAGAGAGAGAGACTAGTCAAAACTTTGTGCTCCATGGTGTCTACTTATCCCCTGCTCTGGTCACTTTTCTAAGGCTATACAAAGGAGGGAAAAGGGTGGGGGGTGAACTTAAACAGGTTGCCTGCTTTAGTTCAGAGAAAAAGCTAGGCAAGTCAGAGTTATCCTTGTTTGCAATCATTAGAAATTGTTTAATTTTATTGAACTATACTGTTGTCTGTGTCTATGAGTTTGTTTTTTAATCCCTTCACCTTTTTCACCTAGCTCCCCAACCTCCCTCCCCTCAACAGCTGACAGCCTGTTTTCTTTATCTATGAATCTGTTTCTATTTTGTTTGTTAGTTTATTTTGTTCATTATGCTTAGTGAAATAAGCCAGTCAGAGAAAGACAAGTACCATATGATTTCACTTATATGTGGAATCTAATGAACACAAGGACATAATTGTCCTGGTTTTTGCCTAGTTCTCTTTCAAAACTACTAGTGTAGACATATCCTATATAATAAAAGGATAATATGCAAATTGACCCTAACTGCGGAATGACTGGTCTCTATGACGTGCACTGACCACAAGGGGGAAGGCACTCAATGCAGGAGCTGCCCCTGGTGGTCAGTGTGCTCCCCACAGGGGGATCTCCGGAGTGGGGGGGGGGGGGGGGTAGCAGGCCTAAGCTATCAGTTGGACATCCCCCGAGGGCTCCCGGGCTGCCAGAGGGTTGTCTGACTGCCAGCTTAGGCCCGATTCCCTAGGGTCCCAGGGTGGACATCCCCTGAGGGGTCCCAGACTGCGAGAGGGCACAGGCCAGGCTGAGGGACCCCCCCCCCCCACCAAGTGCACGAATTTTCGTGCACCAGGCCTCTAGTACTAAATAAGAGTCTCCTTACTATTTTTGGCTTTGTAAATGATTTCCCATGACACTAGAAAAACATACTTTAATAAATGAATATAAGATCTGTGAATTATTTATAATGAACTGAACATCATAGATCTTTTAATATAAGATTATTAACACCATCTTGTCACCCTCTACTTTTTTCCCACCAAAGGTCAAAGCCTTCTTTTTTTTTTTCTTTTTGTAAAATAGATCAGTTTGTTGAAGGCTGATATGATAATGAACTGTAATGTATGCTAAACACATAGAGAACAAGGATCACATGCAATTTCTCCAAGCTCAAATAAATAAGGCTGTAAGGTTGTTGATGGAAACTATGGGGGAATATTTAAATATTAAGTTTATTCATTTTGTTTTGATTGAAACAATCAGAATAGACTATAGAGCTGTCATTTCAGTGGGACGTTAAAGTAGATGACAGAGATGATATTGTGTTTATTCTAGACTTTGCTAGAAGATTACACTAAAGGATCTTATTGATTCACATGATTAAAAAGGAAAGGCATGGAAACAAATTTTCATATCTAACTGTCATGGATTTGGTATATAATGCTCCACCTAAGTGGGGGTTGTTTAATGTAACATTTATACTTATGCCTTGAGAACAAGGGCTTACCGTTGAGTGAAACAATGAGAAAATATGAGTATTAATATCAAAATGATAATATAAGCACTAGAAATCAGGCATAGACACATAATAATTTAGAATTCTTCATGGGGTGAGGAGGGGAAGATGCTTATCCCTCTAAGTCTGAGGTGTATGGTTGCCACTCTTAGAGCTAAGCTAGAATGATGTAGCTATTTAGTGCTGCTTCCACGTGGATACCACACAGCATGCCTTTAATTAGATTTGATGGTACAGCTTTTTTCTCTTTGGATACCTTTAACATTCCCTTTCTTCCATGGCCTTCTTTGTTTCTTCTTTCTCTCTTTCTCCTTACTCACACTCTCCCCTCCCAAGTATGACTTACTTGTTTTTATTCACAAATGATATCTTTGGAAAATACTATCAGAATTAGATGCTTTTCATTCTCCTGGTTCATATATGAGCTCATTCTCTCTCACACATATGCCTGGCATTAAATGATGACTTGCTGTTTTATAATATGCATGCAACGAGACCCCATCATCATAATTTAACCATGTAGTTCTGCTTATTGGCAATATAGAGAAATTATTAATTAGCTAATTTTATGATAGGATACACAGAAGATCTTTTATAGCCTTGGGGCAAAGTACTTTAATTTACCAATATTGTATAATTTAAATTATGAAAATGAGGCATAAAGGCAAAAATATGAAAAAAAGGAAAGCTGATAAACATAGGAGTATAATATTGAAGGACTGAGAATGAGATACTGAATTTGAGGACTTTAGCCTGATTTTATTATGATATCTTTGTTTGTGACTCTGCCTAAGGTCATTTGCAGCAGGTCCCAGACTGAGAATTATGACCAACTAAATTAAATGGGAAATTAATTTGTTTTAAATGATACTAGACATTATCATGTACTTCTCCACTTCTCCATCCCAGTCAGACAAATTACTTCAAATAAAGCTCATGGACCTTCTAGAGAAAGGAACTGATACACCCCATGCTGCTAATAGACTGTAGACTCAGTGAGGAAACATCACTATACATAAAAGAGAAGAGCAAAGATTAACCTACGCGAGCAAACTTTGATTATATTCCTTCAGAGTTTGAAGATAAATCGTTTTCTTTAAAAAAAATTGATTCTCTAATACACTGCACATATTTAAAGTGTTCAATTTGACTAATTTTGACATACATATTCACCCTTGAAACCATCGCCATAATTAATATAACTAATATATTCATCACTCCCCAAATTTTCTTTGTGTCCCTTTATAATCACACGTCCCACACCTTCCTGCCCACTCCTCATCCCCATGCCACCACCCCCACCTTTCCCAGGCAGCCACTGATCTGCTTTCTGTCATATAATAGTTTGCATTTTCTAGAATTGTATATGAATGGAATCAAGCACTATGTATATAGTCTGGCTTATTTCACTCAGCTTAATCATTTGGAAATTGGTCTATGTTGTAGTGTATATTAATAGTTGCTGGGTAGTCTTTCATTGTATATACCAGGAGTAATCCATGGTTTGTTTATCCATTCACCTATTGGTGGACATTTGAGATGTGTCCGGTTTTGGACTATTACAAAGTGCCATGAACAAATCTTTGTAAAATATGTCTTTATTTCTCTTGGGTAAATATCTAGAATAATATGATAGATGTTTATTTTTAAGAAACAGTTTTCTATAATGTTTGTGCCATTTGATATTTCCAGCAGAATCATGAGAGATTCAGGTCTCCATCTTTAACAACATCTGGTATGGTTGATTATATTTTTACTTTTGGGCATTCTAACAGTGTTTAGTTATATCTAATGTGGTTTTCTTTCTTAGTTGGTTAATATGGTGAAGTACATTGACTGAGTTTTCTAATTATACTGATTCATTATCCTAGCTTTACATTCCCCCATATGGCCATGATGTCTTATCATATTTATATATTGTTAGGTTAATTTTACTAAAATTTTATAAAATAGATCTGCAGTATTTTTTTTTTCTTGTTATGTCTTTGTCTGATGTTGGAATCAGAGTAATGTAATCCTAGCCTCACTGAATAAGTTTGAAAGTATTTTCTCCTTTTAAGTTTTCTGTAAGAGTTTTTATAGAATGAGCATTAATTCTTCACTGTTGAAGCCATTTGAGCTTGGAGTTTTCTTTGTGGGGAGGTTGTACACTGAAAATTCCATTTATTTAATAGATATAGGGACATTCAAATTACCTACAGGTTTTAGTTTTGGTAGTTTATGTTTCCTTTTCATCTAAGTTGTCAAATTTACTGACAAAGTTTTCTTATGTTCCTGTATCATCATTTTAATATCCTTAGAATCTATAGTGATATCATTTTCATTTCTGGGCCTGAAATTTTTTGACATCTCTTTATTTTCTAATCAGTCTGGCTAAAAGTTTATCAATTTATTGATATTCCAAAATAACCAACTTTTGGTTATATTTATTTTTGCTATTGTTTTTCTATTTTCTATACCATTGATTATTGCTCTCATCTTTCTTTTCTTCCACCAGCTTTGTATTTAATTTATTTTTTCTGTTTTTTGACTTAAAATATTTTATCTCTTCTAATATAGGACTTCAGTCCTATAACTTTCTCTCTAAGTACTGCTTTAGTAATATCTCATAAAATTTCATATATTGTGCTTTAATTTTTAGTGTGTTCCAAACACATTATTTTCCTTCTTTATCTCTTTAACTCATGGATTATTTAAAAGTTTATTTAATTTCCAAATATTTGGAGATTTTCCAGAAATCTTTATTGATTTATAATTTGTCTACTTGTTCCATCAGATGTTGAAGAAGAGATATTGAAATCTCCTACCATAATTAAAAATCTAGCTACTTTTCCTTTAAGTTATATCAGCTTTTGCTTTATGTATTTTGAAGCTCTGTTTTAGGTAAATAAATGTTTTGTATTGTTATGTCCTCTGAAATGACCCATTTATTATTACAAAATGACCTTATTTATCACTGGTGATATTCTTCGCTCTGAAATTTACTTTCTGATATTAATATAGCCACTCCAACTTTCTATTAATATTATCATGGTATATCTTGCTTCTCTTCTTTTTAACTATTTTTTTCTGTATATCTGAAATGTGTTCCTTGGAGGCAGTATATATTTGAGTCTTATTTCTTTTCTTTTCTTTTTTTTAATATGTAAAACTCTTTTTTTAAAACATATTTTATTGATTTTTTACAGAGAGGAAGGGAGAGGGATAGAGAGCTAGAAACATCGATGAAAGAGAAACATTGATCAGCTGCCTCCTGCCCACTCACTACTGGGAATGTGCCCGCAACCAAGGTACATGCTCTTGACTGGAATCGAACCTGGGACCCTTGAGTCTGCAGGCAGATGCTCTATCCACTGAGCCAAACCGGCTAGGGCTTGAGTCTTATTTTTTATCTGATATACAATCTTTCTTTTTAATTGAGGTAATTAGACCATTTACAGTTAATGTGCTTATTTACATGGTTAGGTTTAAATATATTTTCCTGCTGTTTTTTTTTAATCCTTACCCAAGGGTATGTTTTTATTGATATTAGAAAAGAAGGGAGAGAGAGAGAGAGAGAGAGAGAGAGAGAGAGAGAGAGAGAGAGAGAGAGAGAGAAACATCAATCAGTTGCCTCCCATTTATATCCACATCAAGGATAGAATCCACAACCTAGGTATGTGCCTTGACTGGGAATCAAACATATAACCTTTTAGAGTATGGGATGTTGCTTCTACTAACTGAGCCAGCTGGCCAGGGCCCTCCTGCTGTTTTTTATTTTCCTACCCTCCTTTTCCTTTTTCATCTCCTTTCTGCCTTATTTTGGATCAACTGAATATTTTTATGGTTGCATCCTATGTATTTAATTTACTTATATTTTGTTTTGTTATTTTATAATGTATTCATCTTCAATTATCAGTGTAACTTAAAATGTTATATTGCTTCTCATATAGTATATGAACTTTATATTATTATACTTCCATTTATACACTTCCAACTTTCTTGTTTTTTTTACATATGTTTAAACTTCATATTAGATTATTTTTCTTTGAGTAGTCAGTTCTTTTTTTTTCTACTTGATAATAATTTTTACTGTAATATTCCAATTTTTTCAGCATACACCCACCTAAGTCAATTAAATAAAAAGGTATAATAAAATTTATGTTTACACTAAAATATTTATATATGTAGCAGTCCACTTAAGACTACTCTTTGTATAAGCTTATTTTATAAATAGGCTACTCTAATCAGTGCAAGTAGTGAGACTATGTAAAATGTCTGAAGAATTTTAATTTGGCAAATATTTTCCAGGAAAATGTCTAATCTATGAAAATACTAAATTCTATTGTAAGAATTTATGTTTCCACTAAACATTCAGTAAAGATAATGTAGTTTCCCTCCTATGCACAGCATAGGACTTTTGGTGTCTATTAAAAACAACAACAAATCCTTGAGTTTTGGGAAGTTGGTTATATCTCTTAATCAAGTGTGTGTAGCACAAATAACCAAATCCTGCTCCATAGTGTTAGAAAATGTCTGATGAGTTCAGGAAGAATATTCAAAAAGAATCTGAATAGTCTTTATTCTAGAAGGCATGGAGCAGAATTTTATGACAATGGAGAGGGTTACCCCGCAAAGTGGCTGGTCCAACCTTAAATGTCAACATTAAAAAAAACACACCAAATATTTCTATAGTGAGTTTTGCTGTACTTTATTTACTTTGAGTCACGGGTCTACTGTAGGGTTCTCATACGTCATGCAGCAAGTGGTTTACAAATAAGCACAGTCTGTGATGGTGTCATCAAACTAAGAGATCGAATTGCGAATTCTTTCCTTATCTGAAAGGCTCGTGCGTGGTATTATTATGGCATCCCAGAGATGTACCTTGCTCCAATTAGCATCAGCAGGCTACTCACTATGAAAAAGCCCAAGGGCAGGCTGGAGAAGGCCGGGGAAACAGTCCTTTCAGTTGCCTGAGTTGTAATCCAACCCATGGACTTCATCGTAGCTTTCTTCCAGGTCGAAAAACGACTCTCGCTTTCCATGGCATTGATCTGTGGCTCAATCCGTTCCATCAGGACGGCTGACAAGTCGTCGGGTTTAAGACTCCAAATGCCCACCCCTTCCGCAGCTCCCGCTGCCATGGCGGCCCCCAGGGCGGTTGTGTCAGCTACAGTGGGCTTGATTACTGGAATCTTCAGAATGTCTGCCTGGAGTTGCATAAGAATTTTGTTTCTGGTCATTTTCCCATCCACCTGCAAATGGCTGAGCGGGATCCCGCAGTCGCGGTTCATGGCATCCAGAATCTCTCGGGTTTGGAAGCAAACAGCTTCTAAGGCAGCAAAAGCGATATGGCTTTTATTGGTGAACTGAGTGAGCCCGCAGATGATGCCCCTGGCGCTGGGGTCCCAGTAAGGCGCGTACAGCCCCGAGAAGGCGGGGATGAAGTAGCAGCCATAGGAAGTACCCGCTTCTCTAGCGAGGTCTTCAATTTCCTCCGAGGTCTCTATAATCCCAAGATTGTCTTTCAGCCAGCGGATCACCTCACCGGCGATCGCCACCGAACCTTCCAGGGCGTAACACGCCGGCTTGTCTTTGCCTAATTTGTAGGCCACCGTGGTCACAAGGCCGTGGTCAGAAAACACGCACTTGCGGCCGGTGTTGCACAGTAAGAAACACCCTGCGCCGTACGTGTTCTTGGCCTGCCCTTCCTGGAAGCACATCTGCCCCACCAGCGCCGCGGACTGGTCCCCCAAACACCCGGAGATGGGCACCCCTTCCAGGGACCCAGCTTTCATCTGGCCGTAGATCTCAGAAGAACTGCAGACATTTGGCAGGAGGCTCATGGGAATTTCAAAAAAGGCGCAGAGCTCTTTGTCCCACTCCAAGGAGTGGATGTTGAACAGCATCGTCCGGCTCGCGTTGGTCACGTCGGTGCAGTGCACGCCTCCCTGGGCGCCGCCCGTCAGGTTCCAGATGAGCCAGGAGTCGATGGTCCCGAAGAGAGCCCTCCCTTCTTGGACGGCCTTCTGGACGGTTTCCACGTTGTCCAGCAGCCAGCGGACCTTCACGGCGCTGAAGTAAGTGCTCAGGGGAAGGCCCGTCTTGGACTTGACGAAGTTATTATTCCCTGGGATTTTTTTACTAAGTTTCTCCACGGTCGACTGGGTCCTGAGGTCAAGCCACGCGATGGCGTTGTAGAGCGGCTCCCCGGTCAGCTTGTCCCAGACGACCGTGGTCTCCCTCTGGTTGCTGATGCCGATCGCCTTTATGTTGGAAATGTCAATGTTCAGCTGGCCAAGCTGCTCACACGTCTTCTCTATGGACTCATAGACGGACTGAATAATTTCCTTCGGGTCCTGTTCCACCCATTCTTCCTTTGGAAGCTCTTGTGATATTTTCACCTGATGCTGACCAAGTAGCTCCGCTGTTTTGGGGTTGAAAACCAGAAAGCGAGAGGAGTTGGTCTCCTGGACCACGCCCCCGACCAAGGACACCGCCACCGACTTCGGGGCTGCCATGAAAGCAGTCGGCAGGCTCCGCCGCGCCGTTTCCAGGTGATAAAGGGGGGCGGGGGGGGGGGGGGGGGGGGCACGCGGTGACTCCAGAGTCTACGGCGCAGGCGCAGCACCTGCCTGGGCTGCACCTGCAGCAGCTCGGGGCAGCCGTTGTCCTTTAACGGGTGCTGCATCTCACCCCACCCCCACGCCCACCTACTCAGGCATCTCCTAAGGAAGTTTTAAAAAATCATATATTTACCCACGTAATTACGATTCCCAGTGCTTTCCTTTCCACAATGTGGATGCATTTTTCTGTTATTTTCTTTCTGTTTGTAAGATTTCCTTCAACATTTCGTGTTAGTGCACGTATGCTGAAAATGAATTATTTCTCCTTTTGAACGTCTGAAGTATTTCCTCTTAATATTTAAATATTTTTTTTTCTGAATATAGAATTGTAATGAATTTATTTATTTATTTAAATTTTGGGCCCTAAAAGTATTGCTTCACCATCTTCTCTTGTGCGATTTCAGGTGTGAACATCATTGTCATCCTTATTTTTATCAATGTCTATTTTCTTTCACTGCCTTTAAGTTTGTTTCTCTTTATCAATGGTTTTGATTAGTTTTATAATGACATTTCTTGGTGTATTATTTTCTGTGCCTGGGGCTCATGGAACCATTAGATTTATAGATTTCATAAAACTTTGGGCCATTAATTGTACAATATATATATACACACACACATATGTGTGTGTGTATGTGTGTGTGTGTGTATTTTTTCCTCTTCTGCCTTAGGGAATCCAATCACATATATTGGAGTTGTTCTACAGATCACTGATGCTCTACTCATTATTATAATTATCTTTTCTTCCTATGGTTCTTTTTAGATTTCTATTGCTATGTCTTCAAGTTTACTAATCTTTTCTTCTCCAATGTCTAACCTGCTAATTCATCCAGTGTATGTTTCACCTCATACATGGTAGTTTCTTCCAAGAAGTTCAATTGGAGTTTTTGAAATATTTACTTAATTTTTTTAACACATGAACTACAGTTAGAATACTTTTAATTTACTTTCTGCTAATTGTAACATCTGTGTCAGTTCTGGTTCAATTTTGACTGATTAATATATCTCCAAAAATTTTATGAGGTCAGAAAATCAAAATTAGCAACCAAACTTAATTTGAATAGTAAGGGATTGATATCAATGCTAGATGGTATAGATTTTCCTGATAATATCTTTGTTTAGTTTTAAAAATTCCATCAGAAATTTTCTAAGCAAAAATTTGGAGACATACTTACCAGTATGTCAGTGTACCATATTATGTTTGAATTTGCATGGAACAGATTGTTTTTAAATTTTTAAAATGTTACATTTTTCTTCCCAAGTATTTGGCAGTAGTGAAAATATTAATCTACACAATAAAAGGATTTGACCCAAAATTTCATCTTTACATTTTCTCTCCCCTGCCATACCAAGATATATCAATATATCAATATATCAATATATCAATATATCTATCTATCTATCTATCTATCTATCTATCTATCTATCTATATATATATAATGTTTCCAAACCTATTAGTTTTTGAACTTAGGGATACTTTAAAGAATTATATATTTAATACAAGTAACTTATTAATAAAATTATCAGATCTAAATAGTAGTTTATATTGAGTTTCACTGTTAATAAATTATAGCTACTAAATAACCAGATTATAATAGTCTTAATTTAGTTTAGGAAGAAAGTTGATTTAACTTTCTTAGACTAATTGGAAATTAAATGATGGCTTTAATCAAAGCTGATTAATAATGCTTTCTTTTTTAACTAAGACACATAAAATAACTCCACTATTTTTTTTCATTTCAAAAAAATTAAAAACACAGAAACATTTGCTTGTTAGTTTATAATATGTAGCTTTCCTATATTCCAATTTAAGTGCCTCTGTAATAATCATTGTCAGGACCTTATTTGTGAAGGCATTCAACTTTACAAGGAAATTGCTATTTCATTTGCATTATATTCTATACAAGTGCAAATGCTTTAATGGTGAACATACTATTCAGACTAGTCTCCCCCAAATCAGATGCTTCTTCTAAAAGTCTGTTCATACGGGATTGTTAAAATTAGAGTTGTTAAACCAATTAATTTTCTATTATTACTTACCTTTAAGGCTACTCTTTTAGATTCAGTTTCTTTTAATATACAATTGTTTAAATGATGCTCACACTGTAAAGTTCAAAATGTATTCATTCATTCAGTAATTTGACAAAAATTTTTTGAGAGGTTGCTGTATATGGGCTTTATTATAGGCAATAGTGGTGCATATATATTCTTCCTGCCCTTATTACTACAACTAAATATAATATTGACATATTTTTATTTACACATCATATTTTAGAGTGTCATTTATTTATTGTTTTTCCCCCCTATCAAACCCACTAATTATAAATTCAATGAGGACAGGTATCTTGGCTGTTTTATTCAATCTTGTATCTTTGGCACTTGGAACAGTGTCTGACCCAAAGCAGAAACTCAAGAAACATTTGTTGACTGAGCTAATGAATACCACTACATATGATCCTCACTTTATTAAGTAATTATCATGAAATCAAGATAATTTTAATTGCTGAATGAGCTATTGGTTATTTATTTTACAATAGAATATAATAAGGTAGATTGATGAAAAGGTAAAGGGATAGAGAAATGAAAAAAATACATGATAAAATTAGTATAGCAAAATATTAATTGTAGAGTTAATGTGGTAGATACAATGGTGATGGTGGTAAAGTTCTATCAACTTTTCTGTATGTTTACAAATTATTATAACAAAATATGAGGAAATGTAATGCAAATAAAAAGCTGGTCAAGCTGCAAGCTGCAATTAATAGAGATCAATTTCATCCAGGTTCTTTTGTTTGTTTGAAGAGACAGCTGATAGGAATAAAAGAATCACTGCCAAGTTTATGATAATTTGAGAGAGTCTGTGGTGGAATAATCTAGTTATAATGGTTCATCTCAAGAAAACCGTTCATTATGAATCCTGTTTATTAAGGTATTTGCACTTTTATTGTAAAACTTATAAATCTTAAGTTTATAAAAATTAAGGGAATCAGTTTTGAAAGTTTCAAGTTTATAAAATTTGGACTTATCTGAGCCTTTAATTTGAGAGTGTGTACCTTGATGGTAAGGGCTTGGAATTATATAGTTTGTGGCTAGGAAATTTAACATTGTTTTCAGGTTGTGTCATAACCAATGTATCATCACAGTTGGTAATCTTCAAAACACTGATGCATTTTTCTACATGCTGTTCCCAAATGTGCTGGACCAGCTGTTGAGAGCCATGCCTTCCAATTTCCTAGAGAAGACCTCTCCTTGGACCACAAATCACCTCTCGGACTAGCCCTCTTTGTTCTAATAAAGAATGGAAAAATTAAAGCAAGTGACCATGGTTATTACTCACGTTTTCTCTGTGAAGCCTGGGCTGTGGAAGTCACTGCATCCACATGAGGAGGCCTGGGCATTCTAAGTAAGCCATCATAACAGACAAGCCAGTGAGTTTAACATTCACGGCGATGAAAGTGATTTCATGAATGTTTGAATCTTGAAATGTTTTATTGTGTGTATGTGCATGTGCGTGTGTGTGTGCGTGTGTGTGTGTGTGTTTGTATGTGTTCTTTGTCATTTTCCCAGTGAAAATCGCCCTGACACTGATCTCAATGTTAATGTATTCCTGCTTACATTTGACTTTGGAATATGTTACGGCTAATTATCATTACACAGGATGAGAGATCAGAGCCCTGAGTGAGGTGCTTGGGTTTAGGAACAAAGGGAGGCCAGTTCGGCATCTTGGCTGTAGGCCCAACAATTGTAATGGAACATCTTGAATCTGGTGGGGTCTTTGCATCTGTGTATTTTACTTTTTCTCCCTCAATTTTTGAAAGGGGGTAGGGGGGAAGGGGTTAAGGGTTTGAAGGGGCTGAAGGGGCTGAAATTTCCCCTTGAACATGATGTCAATATGTTGGCACGTCTCCTTTTATTAAGATGCCATCCAACTGATAACAAGTCCTGCTGTGTTTTACCAACATAAAAAATTAGACTGGAGACCGAGGAGCGGCAGGTGGCTTTTGGCACCAAGAAATAATCACACTTGATGTGGAAAGTAAAGTAAAAGGAGCCATCTGTTCACTGCAGGAGGACGTGAAAAATCACATTAACATATTGTCACTAACATCATGAAATACACAGTTAATAATAAATTTAGTTATCATGGCAAGTCGCGTTGGATACTTACTCTGAAAATGCAGAATGTGAAAGATGTTCTTTCTTGCCCACCTCATCTTTTTTGGGGGGTGGGGATACAGATTTTAAGTCTTTCTTTGGTGTGTGTGTGTGTGTGTGTGTGTGTGTGTGTGTGTGTGTGGCATGGTTGGAGGGAGGAATGTGTTTCATTTTAAAGCCTTGCTGTGGTTTATTGTCGCTGACTCAGTGAGCAAGAGAGCCTTTCATGCAGGTAGAATGAATGACTTCTTTGATTCCATCCCTTACTGTCCAGCATGTTATTCTGTAACTTCTTACCTGGATGGAGAAAAAGAGATGTAGGAGAGGAAAAGGCTGTTTTGATCATGTCCCCACATGAGATCCAGAGCACACAAGTCCTTCCAGGAAAGGCATGGGGTGGCAGAATGCTGCTACAGGAGAGGCTCAGTGACTGGCTCTCCTTGGACACCGAGTCTGCCTTTAGTCAGTAGTGTCCCTGCTGCACGGGTTCTAGTGGATTCTGTGTGAGATGCCTGCACATACTTTACAAGGGAACAGATGTGTTAAAACAATGTGATGAGAGGGTTTTCTTGCACTTTTCTGTGCCTGTGTTGTTTACGTAGGCCAACAAAATAAAGAAGCTACAGAGGCTGGAGTTAAAACTGACCTTGGAAAAATTGGAATTGTTATTCCTGAGTCATTATTAGAGCCATGTTTATACACTATTTAATTTTTATTTTATTTTTCAATTACAGTTGACATAAAATATATCAGTTTCAGGTATACAATATAGAGATTAGACATTTCTATAACATATGAAGTGATCATCCTGATAAATCTAGTACTCATCTGACACCACATACTTTTGCTGTAACAGTTTCTTATAGTCATTGCTCACTGTCACTACAAATTTGTGACTCAAACCCATATTATTGTCAGTATTATTAATATCAAGGTCTCACTATTTACAAAATTACAGTTGCCATGTAATAGAATCTTTATAAATAACTTGACCAATAGTTATTCCCTGTTTATGATTGTTGGTCTGTATCAATCGTTATCACATTAGCTACACAGCAGCAATCGTACCTAATAAAAGAGCAATATGCAAATTGACCGCACCTTCGCTACACCCAAGCCACACCCACCAGCCAATCAGGGTGAGTATGCAAATTAACCCAACCAAGATGGAGGTTAATTTGCATACACAGGCACCCTGAGCGGACCCCCTGCGATGGATCGCAGGGAGCTGGGGGTTGCTACAGCCTGGTGCAGGAGTGGACCCTCTGCGATCAATCACCTGGGCAGGGAGCTGGGGGTCTGCTTTTGGCCTGGGCAGGAGCGGACCCCCTGCGATTGATTGCTGGGAGCTGGGGGTCCACTCCTGCCCAAGAGGCTTTCGGTCTGGGCAGGCCTGGGCAGGGGCTGAGCTGGTGATCAGAGGGAGCTGGAGGGGCCGGCCCAGGCCTAAAGCTTCGGCCAGAGGCTTTAGGCCTGGGAAGGGCCCAGCCCTCCATTGGTGTGAACTATAGAGGAAACACCTTTTCTGACTGCACATTGGCTAAGCTTCCTGTATGCCACTGGTAATATTCTCAGTAACTTGGGTAATAAGAATCCAAAAAGGTGATCTAGGGTTTTTCCACCACACTTCTGGAGAAAAAAATGAAGGTCCGCTGCTAGAGGGCTAAGAAATGTCATATCCTGCCCTAGCCGGTTTGACTCACTGGATAATGCCTTGGCCTGCAGACAGCAGGGTCTGGGTTCGATTCTGATCAAAGGCATGTACCTAGGTTGCAGGCTCCTCCCTGGCTGGGGCCCAGATCAGGGCTCATGCAGGAGGCAACCAATCAAAGTGTTCTTCTCACTTTGATGTTTCTCTCTGTCTTTCCCTTTCTCTTCCACATTCTCTAAAAGTCAATGGAAACATATCCTCAGGTGAGGATAAAAAATAAAGAAATGCATATTCTATGAAAGACACATCTTAAAAATGCCTAAAGAAAGTTGTCATTTTTTCTTGGTGAAGGGACTGGAGTCCGTGTTAATGAAAACACCTTGGTGGCTTCGGTGACTGGCAGTGGCTGCAACAGTGGGGTGATGGGGCTGGTGCCTTTCCCTGATCAGCCCGGTTGCCTCCCATGGGGCGCGGGCCTAAGCCATCAGTAGGACATCCCCTGAGGGCTCCCAGTATGTGAGAGGGGACAGGTTGGGCTGAGGGACCCCCGACCCCCAGTGCACGAATTTTGTGCACCGGGCCCCTAGTCTTTATATATAAAAGGCTAAGTGTCCGTCCTTCCCTCCGACTGGTAGCTATGATGCACACTGACCACCAGGGGAAGACACTCAATGTAGAAACTATTGAGCTGCAGTGACTTGGCAGCTGTGGTTCTCGGGTGACGCACCCGGAACCAGAGAGGAGGGAGCCCAATTCTGGGGTGCCTCATCCGAGAATCACCCTCTTGCAATCGGGGAACCCTAGGGGGATGTCAGAGAGCCAGTTTCAGCCTGATCCCCCAGGCCTGGCTGAGGGACCCCCTGGTGCACGAATCCATGCACGGGGCCTCTAGTATGTAAATAGCTTTAAAAATATCTATATACAATCATGTAAAAAACATTAGAATAAGAATCAGAATTTTAGTTACAACTATGATTCTAAGTAGCTTTATGATTTTTAGCAAGTTAAATGGCCTCTCAGGTCCTTTCTCTCAGGAGTAAAATTTAGGTAACCTCTAAAGAATCTTTTCCCCTTTAAATTTAAAGATTAAAAAAAATGTTGTTCAGTGAAACTTGATTTGTATTTTAAGTTAATGGAAAGAAAATGTCATGAAAGGGGCAGTCATTTTGGTAGTATTTACTCATAAAACCTGAATGATCCCATAAGGTAACGTGTGAATTAGGGTTGTCAACTTTCATTCAGACAATGACTGAATGTGGTGGCACTTGGAAAGAGATCTGTTTTGTTGGGAGCAAGGGGTGGTGGACTTTTCTTTGCTTATATGTATAGGTTTCTATCACTAAAGGTGAAAGTTACTATGTATTCCTGACTTAGATGTAGACTCTGCCATCTCAGTCCAATCATCACAGTGTCTCATCAACAGAGACTTACATTTTTTATTCTTTAGATTTAAAAAAAAAAAGGATACAATTTCTGTTCTCAGTCAGATGATCTGAACACAGAATCCAATGTCAATGGATAAATAGCTACAGACCTGGAAATTCTCTCCAGTTGTCTTAAATCATATGCTGGTTCACTTTCCTGAACATCCTTCCTTCTCTCCTGTACCATCTCTTTTCCTCGGTAACTTCAGATCATTTTCTTTCTCCAAGGAAACCTTTCTTAGTTAAATCACTTTGCTGTATTTTTCCATTGTACCTTGTACTTGCTTTTTTCTAACAGTCATTGCACATGAATTACCTGTTCCGTGTGCCATCTCTGATGAATTATAAACCTTGCGAAGGCAGCCTCCTATCTGTCTATTCTGGTCACCAATGATGCCAGGCAGATAGAGCCATTTAATAAATATAATTTTATTGATTGACAGTTGGTAACACCAACCTGCATCAGGTTTGATCAGGTTTCAGGGGAAATAGATTGTGTCTTTGGTCTTGGCGTCATCCTGAAAGCCTCAGGTGAACTTGAGGTGACTGTTCCAGAGTTTATTATTCCCAGGGGAGGCACAGTTAGAACTAGACTCTATATTAGGATTTCTCTGGAGCAATTAGAATGTTTAAAAGGTATCCTACCATGGACATCAAAACAGTTC
The DNA here is from genome assembly GCF_027574615.1 of Eptesicus fuscus. Lineage (NCBI taxonomy): Eukaryota > Metazoa > Chordata > Mammalia > Chiroptera > Vespertilionidae > Eptesicus > Eptesicus fuscus. Next base: position 66,781,938 of record NC_072474.1, on the reverse strand, counting down.
ATGGCTCTTCTAAAGCTCATGAATTAATTTTTATAGTAGCCTAAAAGTATATTAATGAAAATGTGAATAATGCACTTACTAAATTCTTAGGTGGTCCTGGGACTGATCCAACATTTTGAGTGTACCAAAGCCTTTAAGTCATTCCTGGATAAACTCTTCATTATACTGGAGTCCATTATTTTACCAAATTTTATTCAGCTTGGGGGAAACTTATAAGTTTAATTTTGCAGAAATAAAAACTGGCAGAGAAATATGTTTTATAATATCAAGTAGAAACTATATATTTTTTTCATGTGTTACCTTGCTATAATGCTTAGAATGAAATGAATTGGTCAGGTGATGAGGTATGATTTGAAATGATGAAATGAGTTACACTGGTGCCCCCCCCCCCCAAAAAAAAAAAAAAGTTATTGTTACATAGACAGAGTCACATGTATTATACATAAATATATATGCTTAACTCATTATATATTTAACACTTTAATACGTACCGTATTTACTTTAAAATTTTAGTAATAATAAATAAATGCTGCCGGGGCTGACCAACAGCCCCTGAACGACGGCTGAACAGATTACTCCATCACAGTTTCACTCGGGGGGAGAGGCTAAGGGATGGCCTGGCCAAAGTGACCAGGCAGCCTCAATTGCCTGCCTCGTTAGGCTTTTATTGGAATTGTTATCTTTAGATACAATCAGTAGGGTGAGTAATCTTAGGAGGACACATGTGTTTGCATTGTCCTCTAGGCAAGGGCATCCAGGGATTAAGCATAAGGATGCCAGTAAACACCCGGGGTCTGCATATGCACAGGCTTGTTTGGAAAGGTCAAGGAATAATTAGGGGCGCTGCCTTTGACACTCCCCTAAGACTCCCCTAAGTCAGAATTCCGATAAATAGGGCAGGCGGCCTTCCACACACTTCCCTTTTTTCAGAATGACCTCCTTACAAACTTTCCAACCAAGTCTCCTGCGCTCCCCAATAAAATGCCAGGTAGCACACACTTATTGCCCTTTTGTTTTACAAACTGAAAATCTAGTAAAAAATGTGATAATCATCTAAAATGGCAGGTAAACTAGGAAATCATCATAATGAATGATGCTCAGTTATACTCTGTAGGAAGTTGTCAAATGTTTAGACTTAGTTTGGGAATATTTTGCCATAATGCATAAAAGTTACCTCAGATCCTCAGAGGCAGTTGTACAAACTCACAAGCATTTTCAACTTGACAGTCGTCCCCCTTACCCAGTAGATATTCCATTCCATGCATGCTGGGCTTCTTTGCAGTTGTTGAAAACCAAGGCAGATGGGCATTCCAGTCAGCCTGAGGCGACAGGAGTCACACACTTCAGAGCTCCGGGTGCCACGAGATTCCTTCTTTTCATCAGACAGGCTGCTAGACCCAGGGAGGCCAGGAATTCATGATATCCTAGAGGGCTTGCAGGTGGTCATCATTGAAGAGCCTGGTAGACTCCTGCTGACCTCTGGTTTCATAGAAAGTGTTGAAAGTGTATTTATTTCCCTGTGACAGGCCAGGCATCGACATGAAACAACAGGTTGGAGAAACTCTGGTGGTTTTCAGTATGGAAAACTTTCAGAGGGTGATGCTGATGAAGAATCGCAGTGTTTTTTTTTTTCTCTTCCTTTTTAAAAAAATTGTGGTAAAAGCACAACATGAGCTTTACCTTCATAACAGATTTTTATGTGTGTAATGCAGTGTTGTTACTTATAGGCAGATTGTTGTACAGCGGATCTTTAGAACTTAATCATCTGGCATAACTGAAATTCTATACATGTTAGATTAGCAACTCCCCATTTCCCTCTCCCCCTCGTCCTTGGCAACACCATTTTATTCTTTGCTTCTATGAGTTTGACTATATCGGATAGCTCATATAAGTGGAATCATGCAGTATTTGTCCTTCTGTGATTGGCTTCTTTTCTCTTTTTGTTGGCTACTTCTACATATCCCCAATAATTCCACCTATCAGTAAGTACTCTTTGTTCTTCTTCCTCTGGACTTCTGAGGCATACAAAGACTTTTCATTCAGCACTATCAATTCCTCTTTAATGTTCCCTATTCTCTTTTCTCCTATTTCAATGTAAGATTCCTGAGGGGAGAAAATTGCTTTAAGAGTTCTATAGTCTTAGTAGTGCCTTCACATAGGAATAATAGCCTATACTTTTGTTCTTCTCCTCCCTTCCTTCATTCATTCAAGAAATATTTACCCAGTATCAACTATTTAATGATTGCTGGGATCACATCTAGGAGATAATTGTGAACTAGATAGACACAATCCTTGCCTTGTGAGGACATAGCGCATAAATCAGTCAAAAACTGGTAAGTAAAGATAAACTCATTGCAAATTGTAATTCATGATAAATGGCATAGCATAACTGGGGGTGGGAGAATGACTGGTTTTTCTTGCTATATTTTTTCCTATATTTGTCTTAGCCATTCCCTCTTCCAAGTCATATATTCTAAACCTATGGGTGTTATGTCCACAGAATAAGAACTCTTCAAGGCTAACCACTATTATTATTTTCTCTTAGGATATATAAGCAAATTGCCCCTGAGTAAGGAAAGGCCATGGCTTTTCAGTGTCCAGATGCAGTATGCCTTACAGAGAACCACACATTCAACAGATTATGTATAGAATAATTCTTATTAAATTAGAAAGCAGAAAATATACTTTGCTAACACTAAAAAGTTAGACATGTTTTGACATACAGTTTTCATAAGCCAAGAGCCATGCTTATAAAGCTACAGAAGGCTCATGATGAATATGTTCAGAATGGTATAATGATAAATCTGAGTAAAAAGTATTATTATTCCTTAATTGATTATTCTAGTTCAAGACTGGTTATATATGCCAGTAGACACCTCCTAGATTTTTAGTAATAGTCCCTATATGTCTTCACTTGTAGTTTTAGAATAGGAATAAATAGATACACAGGCTTACTATGTGAATTAAGTTGAACACTATAATTTGTTACACAAACTGATAAGAAATCATATATGGAATATGGGTTCATGACTAAATAAGGGAACATGATTTTTGATCACAATAAATGCCAGTAGATCCATTAAAAAATCTACTTTTACATTCTGCAAGAGATAGATCCCCAAGAGAGGACTGTTTACAAATTAAATGTAAAAAATTGAGGGGAATAAAGAACTTATAAAGAAATCATAGCCATAAATTTAGGAAATAGAATATCTGTAGAAATACTGCATTAGTCTGCTAGAGCTTCCATACAAAATATTGAGCAGCTTAAACAACAGAAATTTATTTTCTCACAGTTCTGGAGGTGAGAAGTCTGAGATCAAGGTGTCCATAGAATTATTTCCTCTTTATCTTCACACGGGCTTCCCTCTGAGTGTATGTGTATCTTAATATTCTCTTCTTAGAAGTACCACAGTCAGATTGGATTAGCCCCCACCCATATGACTTTATTTTACCTTAATCACCTCTTAAAGACCCTATCTTCAAATGCAGTCACATTCTGATGCACTTCAACATACAAAAGGGGGACGGGGGGGGGGGGGGGAATTAAACACATAACAGATACTAAAACAAGAATTACTGAATAAGTCAGAGTCTAACCAAGGAAATAGAACCTACTTCAATTATTTGCAACAGAGGGAATTTATTTATTTTTTTAATTTCTTTATTGATTAAGGTATTATATATGTGTCCTTGTTCCCCCATTACCCTCCACCTCCCCTTCATGTCTCCACCCCCCTGTTGTCTGTGTCCATTGATTAGGCTTATATGCATGCATATAAGTCCTTTGGTTGATCTCTCCCCCTTACAGTGGGGGTAACAGAGGGAATTTAAAACAAATTTTTAGAAGAGTTGCAAATCCAAATGCGATAGTGAGAGAATCCTAGGATTAAAACATAGGGAACTCCTTATAAACCTAGAATAGTAGAGACAAAGTACTAGCAGAGACAGGGATGTGATTGCAGGTTCAGTAATGGGATTATGGGATTAGCTAGAACCACACAGGCCCACTTAAGGAGCCTGGAAACACTGAAGCCAGAAAAGGAAACACAACTCATCAGAAATTTTGCTCAAGGCAACAACAGAAGGGAGAATAGCCTGGTTTCTCTCTTCCTCCTATTCTTCATTTTTCTGTCAGTGCCCCTTAGTGGGCAAACCTGGACAGAAGTCAGCTGACACAGAAGCCTGACAGTTACAGCCTCTGGGTTGTCCCCATGTACTGTAGATAGAATAGGAGGAGGGCAAGGTGTGAATTTGAGGGCAAACAAGCCCAAGACTAGCACAAGTACTAAACGAAAGAAATTATTATCAAGTGATTCAAAATGGAGAGTTGCATATTTGTATTTATGGTTAGTGACTGTAATATAAATCTGTTCACAACTAGCCCAACAAGACTTTATTTTATTCTTGTAATTTCTTTAAAAATGTTTCTCCTCTTCTTTGCCTGGAAGATCCATTCTCCCTCCCACCCCACAATCTGTGCATTTCTAAATTCTAAACATTGTTTAAAGCCTTGCTTAAATTCTCCTTGAAGTTTCTCAGATTCTTCTTTCCTCCTCTTTCTTCTTAATCCCCATTACACTCTGTGTATATTGGTCTCACTTAGAACTTTCCCATTAGCAACTATTTATGAATACACAATTTTGTACTTTTCAAGGTCAGGGCCAGGGTCTTTATAGTTCACACAGTTTTTAATCCTGCAGCTAGTACATTATTGATGATAAGTAAGCATATCTATTAAATAATTATACTTAAGAAAACTCTTATAATATTGGCATTAATCCCATAACATTTTTTTAATCCTCACTGGAAGATATGCTTTCATTGACTTTTGGAAAGAGAAAAAGAGAGAGAGAGAGAGAGAGAGAGAGAGAGAGAGAGAGAGACATCGATGTGTGAGAGAAACATTGATCAGTTGCCTACTGTACATGCCCCAACCTAGGATCAAACCCACAACCTAGGTATGTGTCCTGACCAGGAATCAAACCTGTAAACTTTTGGTGTACAGTATGACACTTCAATCAACTGAACCACCTGGTCAGGGAAATCCCATTTAATATTTTTAATCTTACCTTTTCTATAATTTTCCATCATCTTTACCATTTTGGATAACAAACTAATAGAATACAAGTCTTATTTTTTAATGTAGACTTTTTAAAGGGATATATATTTCATTTTATGGTTATGTACATGAGACTCCTTAGCTTGAGATTCAAAGAAATACTCTTTTTTTCCCATCTAAATATCAAAAAGCACATGAACTTTTAAATAAGTATTTTAAGCAAATAGGTATTTTCTATTACTTCCCACCGTTTTTTTTTTTTTATGGCCACTGTATGTATTTTTACATACATCTATTTTTTTCCACTAACATTTATTGAGTATTATGGATCAGGCATGCTCTAGGCATTTGAAATACCAGAAAACAAAACAGACCCCTTTTTGCCTTGTGTTCTAGAAAGAATAGCAATATATATAAATACATTGTAAATTCTCTTGAGGTGAAGTATGAGAAAAAAATAGAATGAGCTTAGTAAAGTCAGAATTGCCAGGTTGGAGGTAGGGGGCTGGTTGTCGTTTATATAGGCTGGTCCAAGTTAGCATCATCCTGAAGGTGACCTTTGAGCCCAGACTTAAAGGAGGTGATGACGTTAGCAATACAGGATCTAGAAGAGGAGCTTTCTAGGCAGAGAGAACAGAATGTAAAGGCCTAAGGAGGTAGAATGCCTAGTACAGATGTCCTCAAACTTTTTAGTTCACTGGACTGTGTCTAATTTTGTTTCCCACAGTATCTCTAGACCAAAAGCAATACTGAACAGATAAGTTCATTAAGTAGTTTGTCACAAGCAATTTAAATAGTTGTAAAAATATATTTTTATTGAATTCAGAGAGGAAGGGAGAGGGAGAGAGAGAGACAGAAACATCAGTGATGAGAGAGTGTCATTGATCGGCTGCCTCCTGCATGCCCTACACTGGGGATCGAGCCTGCAACCGAGGCATGTGCCCTGACTGGGAATCCAACCATGGTTCATAGGTTGACACTCAACCACTGAGAAATGCCATCCAAGCAACTTAAATATTTTTGTTCAAATAACTTAGTAGTCATTTGCAAAACTAATGCACACATATTACAAAAATCTATTCATTTTATTCTTTAATAATCACAATTACCTAAGAATAGACTATGTGTACCTACTTGGGTCTCACCTTGTTTGAGGTGCTAGGATGTGGTCAAATTTTAGATGTATTTTGGAGGTAGACATAGTGGGATATGTGGATGGATTAGGTGTGAAATATGAGGAAAAGAGGAGTCAAGGATGATTCTGAAGTTTTTTGGGCTGAGGTGCTGGAAGGAAGGAGTTGTCATTAAGGGAGTCAGGTAAGCAGGTGTGGGAGCTCCATTCTAGACAGGTTCAAGTTCAGATATCAGTTAGACATGAAGTGTCAGCTAGGCAGCTGGGCATATGAGTGTGATGTTCAGGAGGGAGACATGGGATGCAGATGTGCTTTGGGCGGTGAGTGGTACATAGATGGTATGTAAAGCCATGGAGCTAATGAGATCCTCTAGAGAATGAATGTCGATAGGGAAGAGAAAAGGTCCAAAGACTGAATGAACCTTGGGACACTTCACTATGAAAGAGTTTGGGAAAAGATAAGGAATTAAGAAAGTAGATTCAAAAAGGTCAAAAACCAAGACAGAGTGATATCCTAGAAGCTCAATGAAAAGCAGGTTATCTAATATTGTCTAATATTGAGGAGAAGTCACTAAAGACAAATAAATGAAATGCAGTTGGTCAGACACTTCAGTAAGCTAAGAAATGGAATTCTTCTAACAAAATAACTAGTGTTACTGTGCCACCTGTCAATCAATGCAAAATTGTCATACGTCTTTCCTTTTAAAGAATGAGAAAATCAGGAGATCTGTAGTTCTGATTTTATAGCTAATTAGCAATAGCTAGTGAGACCCCAGAGTTAGTTTAAAAACAAAATGTGTAATTGTTAAACCTTAAGAAAGTTAATTAAAAATAATCATAGTAATCTTGATAGTTTGTTTTCAATTTAAAAAATTGGCAAGAGAAATATGTTTGAGTTCTAGTGCTGCTTTTGCCTAGTGACTTAATACATATCAAGTGATGCTGAGTATTTGCAAAACATCTGGTAAGAGCAGGTAGCAATTTTATTTTCAATATGTTTTAAATGGCAATTTGATAAAGCTGGAAAATAACAATTTTAATCTTCATTTAAAATTGACTTTGCAAGGAGGCAATTTTATTCTCATTTGCTCTAACTGCTTGAGTTGGTTTCCTCGCTTCAAAATAAAATTTCCTTTAAATAACTTTAAAGGAAAATATGTCAAATTATGTTTTATCATTCTTAAAACAAAACCTCCACTCTCTCACTTTCTTCTTGAAACCTTCGATAGTCAACATCTTACTTAATCTTTGTTCCCAAAATGCCATTTTTTGACCTCATGAAGATTGTTATTACTGTGATTTCTGTGTGTTCTCAGAGTCAAACAGACCTCTTTTTGTCTCTCTCTTTCCTACCCAGCCTGATTGACCATCTGAACTATTCTTCCCACAGGCTGTATCGGTCTGGTTTCAGTTGAAAACAAAACAAAACAAAAACAGAGCCACACTAGATATTTAAAACACATGGAAATTAACATAAAAAGTTAACAACATGTGACGAATGAGCTGAAAAACCTAATAGTTGATAGTGAGGAAATCCAGAGCTTAACAAAAATAGGAAGTTGCTACCATCCCCAGGGATTCCCATAGTCCAGAAGCAGGGATGCACAGAAGGGAATAGAATTATGGTGAGGGTCAGTTGGTGGGAGCTGGTTTCATAAAGGGAGAGCATTGCAAAGAGATTTGGAAGAGACACAGCTGCCTCCAGGAAGACCAGTCAAAGCAGTGCCAGAGGGCTTAACTAGACCTGGTTTATCCAGTCAGATAAAAAGAAACCACATTAATAATAATAATAATCCTGGTGGCAGTCTCTGTCATGTCATATATGTACTGGGTGGTTTTCTCCAGTCCCAACATTTAAAATCGATATCTCTATGCATATAAAACTATAACTACAACCCAGATCTTTCCCAAACTCAACCATAACATAGCGAACTGCCTGTTGTACATTCATATGAGTGTGACCTACTTTTAAGTTCAATACATTAAAAAACTTGTGTTCTTTATAAACCTGATTCCCCTTCATTATTTGTTAACACAATTCTTGACTATAATCACTCAATTAGAGCTATGACTCATTCTTGACTCTTCCCTTTCCTGTGTACTCCAAATTCAATGAACCTTTAAGTCCAGCCAATTTTCACTTTTAAAAATTTCACACTATTTTTTCTAGTGTGAAGACTCTCATGCTAGATCTCTCCTTTTTAAACCCTCACCATCTTCAAATTACACTACAATACAGCCTCCAACAGAAGACTGCTCTGTCCTCAAATTTGTCTAGTAAAATCCAAAGTCCACACAGCAGCTAATTCTATTTCTATGGAATCTGGTTATGCTGCCCTTCTGCATGAGGATATGTCACACTCTAAGCTTTTTCCTGTGCCATACCACATCCTCTGAATTGGGGAAACTGTCTTCCTTTTTAGCCTCATTTTCTGCTGCTCTAAAATCATATTTTTGAAAAACTGTACTGAGAGGTCTAAAATAAGGATCGTCAAACTCTTCTTCCTTTCTGGGCTTTGCTCATGCTATCTTCTACAACATCCTTCCTCCAGCCCTCTACTTACCCTAGTGCTCTTGCATCTGTTAGAATCAGCTAAGGAATTTTTCCCCCACAGGTCTCCCAAGTCTAGATTAGGCTCTTTTCCTCTGTTTCTTTCTTTTATAACCATTGCATTTTCTGTTGTATAATAATTATACTAGAGGCCCGGTGCACGAATTTGTGCAAACGTGGGGTTCCTCAGCCTGGCTGGTGATCGAGGCCTATCAGGGGGCTTGCTGGCCAGGGGGTGGGACTCCAGGAGGTTGGCTGGAAGCCCCCCCCAATCGGGGCTTATGGGGGGGCTGGCTCGCAGGGGAAAGGGACCTCAGGAGGTTGGCTGCCGGTCGGGGGTGGGGAGGTGGTGGTGAGAGGGACTGGGAGGTTGGCCAGGGGAGGGGCCATGGGCAGGTGGCCACTGGCCCCACCCCCCGATTGGGGGGGCCAATCAGGGCTGGGGCTGGCCAGGGGGAGGAGCTGCGAGCAGTGGGGGGGGGGGGTGCGATTGGGGCCCAGATTGGGCCAGTTGGCCCCTGCAGCACGCAGGTTCTGGTTGTTCTGTCATTCTGGTCGCTGAGCTTTTATATATAGATAGCAGAGTATTTGGAAATGAGTTAGCATTTCATATCCCTTAATAATTCTGTTTGTATGTGAGTGGAAAGAATTGTTCAAGAGCTTATTCAACACCAAATTTGTGCTATGTTATTTGTGTTACTTACAGGGAAAAGTGCTAAGTGTTGGCATTTACAAGCATACATAAAACATAAATCTGCCTTTCAAAGACAGATGGTCACATAGGAGTGATGTGGCAAACAGAGTCAACTAGTTTACAGGTAGAGCAAGGTAGAAAGTGTTAAGTGCAGAACAAAAGTGAAGATCAAGTACTGAGAGAGTTAATGTGAGATAGAGAGTACTTCCATAAGGCAGATTTTGCCAGATATTCGGAGCCCTAACTTAAATATTTTGACATTATATCAATCCAATTTAAGAGTTAAGATTTTTAATCATATTGCAAATACAACTTCAGTGAAAATATGGCTCATGTGGCACAACCCCAGACCCATTGGTGGACCAGTTGTATTTCTGCCTGAATTTCCCTGGCATCACTAGTTTCTTCCTACTCCATAAAACCTCTTGCCCAGTACTCATCTACAAATATTTAAACAGGCAAGCAAACAAACATTATTTCTTTATCTTTACATTTTTCTCCAAGTATTTGAGAAAAGCAATTAAAAAATCCCCAAACATAAATGCCATTTTCAACGAGGAAGTAGGTAAGTGACAGCATGAGAAGTGAGGACAACTGGCAGTAAATAAGGTACCCAATAAACAAATAGCAATAATAATACAGCTCCCTGAATATGCATTGTAGACATGATTACCTCTACTTTATGGAAGAGGAAACTGAGGCTCAGGGTTGTGAAATAACTAATCTTAATTCACATATCTATTATCTTTAGAACTGAACCCAGGGCTAAAAAACAGAAAAAGGAAAGGAAGAAAAGAAAACATATAGCAAAATGTCTGTCACTGTCTATGGTCTTGATAAATACTTATGCAAAATGTTGAGAAAGTTTATAGCGGTGTTTAAAATAATTAACTTCACATTTGATGTGTGTGTGTGTGTGTGTGTGTGTGTGTGCATATAACATCATAAACTGAAAATAGAAAGGTTTTCCTAATTTAGTTAGAGTTTGGTCATACTTCTGAGCTTGACATTTAGCCCCTCTCCCTCCACATGCCCAGCTCCCCATTCTCCCTACCCAATCTTGGCCCAGTTCACCTTTCTTGTCATAAATCACACCACCTTGAGCAGAAGCCCTCCAGCTCAGGCAGTCTGGACTTCTCCCTGTTTGTGGACCTTGCAGGATTTTCCCATCTTCATGCCTTGGTTCCTACCACTCTTTTGACCTGAAATTCTATCCCATGCACAGTTCACACTTTGGATTCTCAATACCATTTCTATTTTTGAAATCTAGATTACATGCCAACATCTATAAAGGAACTTTCCTGATCTCTAACTGGAAATAGCTTCTATTTCCTTTATACCTGAACCATAGTAGCAACTAACACTTGAATGCTGTAAATACTGGAAGCTTAGCTAATGCTTTCAGAAACACCACCCTATTTTAGGCTCACAAACCATCTTGTGAAGAGGCATTACAAGATCCACTTTATAGTGAAGAACAGAGGGTCAAACTGATTGACCTATTGGCCACAACAGTACCTCCTTGGACATGGACAAGAGGTGCACCTGCCATGGGCTCTTATTCTAAGACTTCAGTCTGGACTTCATCTGGCTGTGTTCTTCCCAAAGGCTGAGGAATCTACCAACTGAGAGGAGCCTGTGCCACATCCTTTTCTATTCTAGAGACTCTAAAATTCCTTACTGTGTAGCCCTGACCCCATTCTCGAGGCCTGCTTGGGCCTTCTTCCCTGGCTCTATCCTGCTTAGGGCAGATGGGATAGCTGGTGTGTGTACCCTGAGATAGTTGTGGCCAAGGGACAACTGTTTTCAGAGAAGATGGAGTGAACTTGGACATGGGCCAGGAGTCATACCTGTGACTTGAAGCCCTTTCACATTGGACAGGAAGAAAGGATGGGAAGAGAACAGGCTGTGGCCTGGGATCCAGAGGCTTATTTCCCCCATGCCTCCAGGCTCCAGAGAGAAATATGAGTCTGAAAATCTAACTTTGAACCTGCTCTTAGGTTGTTTTAATGTGATTTTGTCAAGGTGGATCAGAGTAGGTCATATTTTATTTAATAAGTTTTAAACTTTACTTATAGTTTTAAATATTTAGACATATGGTATAGGCCTCCATGTGTTTCTTTTGCTCTTGGTTCCATATTTTAGGGACAGACCTGTGCCTCAGGTCACCAATTCAGCCCATGTTTTTAGTCATCAGACTAAAGTGAGTCTCCAAAGATATTAATACTTACTGGGTGAATGAATAAAAATACATTACTGTGGTATAAGTAGTCAGCTAACATGCTACTGATTAATTTATGCTTTGGGGTATCTGAAAATATCAATGTCATTACTAGGCTCTAGTAAACTTGTTTTTATTCTTCAGAACAATGTTTAGATAAATGAATGAAGAATTTTAAAATTTACTTAGTAGAAGATATTTATTCCTGATCTCCTTACCCCTCATATTTGAGAGAAAACTCATGGTTATTTTCCTGTTCTGGCCTCATCATTCTAACATGATAGTAGGCAGCCTTTTGTACAAGCTCTCCTTTTTGGAAATCATTTGGAAAAGACCTAGTCATAGCCTGTGGCCTACTATTCTTAGCACTACTTCTCCTCTGTGGTCTTTGCTTCTCCTCATCCCAAGGCCCTACCCTGTCCTGTGTGGAAAGGATATAATAAGATGGTCTTGGCAGTGGTGCATTGGCCAAACTTGACTCACTTCAGTAGTGAGTTTTGTTCCCACTTTCCCAGTGTGGGCTGCTAACTGGGGCCTCAGTGAGTGGCTTACTTCTGGCATACTTCCATTTCTTCAGTCACTTGGCTCCTGTCTTGACCTCAGTTCTTACAGGAATTATATTTCCTGGCCAGAACATCTGGTTACCACTTTCCATTTTTATTCTACTTCTGCTGTCTGCTTTGGTGATCACAGCTAGCAGAGCCTATAACTAAATCACCACCTGCTACCTACCCTACTTGGCAGATTTTTCACTCAGTCTTTACTGTACTATGGAATTTTTGCTAACGGTATTTAACCAAATGCCCTTTGCTCTTCTGTCTTTGAACTGACCTTCTTGTTCTCCTTTATATTTTCATCTATCTGGCACTAGAATGATTTGTCCCCGTGTCATTTTTTTTATACTCTTATACCCTTGTATGTTTACTGATTCTATAGTCCATTGGGAGAGATTAATTCTGGACTTACCTTACCTGATCAAATTTCCCATTGTCTGAATCTCAGTTATATTGATCTTATAGTCACTGAAAATGTAAAGTGAAGTGACTTGACAAATTATTGCAAATGAAATTCATGCAGAATATTGATCCAAAACCAGAAAACATTATTTTTGGATGATAGTTCACTTTTAGGCCTGCATTATATAAATTATTATCCCACTATTCCACGACTTTGCTAAGATATCAGATAGCATGACTTCAAAGTAAATTCACTTTATTTTTTTCTCAAATCTTATTAGTAAATTCTTTATTGGCAAATATTTATTGAGTGGTGAAAATATTTATTACTATGTGCCAGGCAATAGTCTAGGTGCAAGTAGTGAAATGTTTTCTGTACCTGCATTTCTTGCTTTTCACACACCTGCACTTTGTAGCCAAAACTCATGATTACTGTATGACGATGCTAAGGAAAGATTGCTTTGCTATTCTTATTGCAAAAATGAATCAACAAAGGCTTAGAGAAATTCTAGTGACTTGTTCAAATTCACACTGTAGAATAGCACTGAGAGTAAGACTTGGGATATCCTATGCCAGTCTTCTTTCCACTGAGCACCTTAAAGATTAGACATTAAGAAATTAAAACCTATGGGGAAATGCACATTAGACATATCCATTACGGAATTGCCTACATTAAATAATCTGATAAAAGGAACTCTCACATATCAACAAAACAAGAACATACTTGGAACTTTTTATTTTTAAAGAGATATTCTAAATTAATTACTTTTTTTTTTCTGGAAATGTGGTGGACCCTTTGGAAAACTCCTCAGTTCCATCATGCATTCATCAGTAGATGTGCTGTCATTCAACCCATGGATGGTCATTTTTCCATCCCGCTCTACTTAAAGTGCCTTCCTTGACAAGAAAAATAAATAAGCTATTTCACATAGGGAGATGTACCGCTGCGAGAATCCAGCCTACTGGTATTTCTGGGATACTTACTCGCATGCTATAGTAAATACAGTCAATGCATGGAGAGACACAATGTAAACTGTTACTTTGAAATGCTTGCTTTTGGCACAACTTCATCACAGGCGTTTTACAATTTACAAAGCAGTATGGAGTAATGTTGACAACTTCTGTGCTTATAAATTCACTGGTGCCTCTTTACTCAAGGCAGGATTTTTGGTTTTGGCGCCTTTTCAGATGTTCATCATTTCTTCCTAATGTTTTTGCATCTATTACTCTTTACTCTATTACAATAGATAGGATTTTATTCTAAGTTGAATGGGCCTCATTTGAAGCTATATGACCTCCAAGAGGAAATATTGATTATCCAGCTGGATCTGATGTAAGGTCCTAGGAAATGCCTGGCTTTATTGCATTAATACATCAAAAGAAGGATTTTATTTTAGCTTGCCTGAAAAGCGTGGAAGCGTGAATTGTGATTTCAAATAATAATCTTCATCTTTTTCAATGAGAGGTACTGGGACTTTGAAAACTTACTTAGTCATCTTTAAGAAAGTAAGGCATAATAATAACAGATCTAAATCTTTTATTCTTTTTTTTTTTCTTTTCTTTTTTTTAAAATATATTTTATTGATTTTTTACAGAGAGGAAGAGAGAGGGATAGAGAGTTAGAAACATCGATGAGAGAGAAACATCGATCAGCTGCCTCTTGCACACCCCCTACTGGGGATGTGCTCGCAACCAAGGTACATGCCCTTGACCGGAATCGAACTTGGGACCCTTGAGTCCACAGGCCGACGCTCTATCCACTGAGCCAAACCGGTTTTGGCAATCTAAATCTTTTATTACGGCAGTACTAAGGCATACTTTCTTTGGCAATGTTTAAGATTAATAAGTATCCCTAGGATGGTTCAGATGTTGCCACCTCTATAAACTGAGAGAAGGATTAATTGTTAGCAAGTAATAAGAATAAACGTATTAGCAAGAATAATAGGTAACATCTATGTCAAACAGTATTCTATGAGCTTCATGTACATTATCTCATTTAATCACCAAAACAATTTAATGAGGTTTCATTATCCCCGTTTTACAGATATGAAAATTGGAACACAGAAAGATTAAGTTATTTGCCCAAAGATATATAGCTAATAAGTGGCAAAGCTTAGAGTTTAACCTAGGAGTTTGTGCTACTTAAGTATCAACTATGTACTGTTTATTATGCTGTAGTTATGGGTTATTGCCTTCAAGGGTTTCTATCTCCTAGTGGAGAAAAGGCAAAGGCAATGTACAGCAATGTACATTGTATAGCATTTACTATTGGTTTCTACAGAGATTGAGAAATGTACCAATTTGTGAATTGGATGGTTCATTATTATTATTTTCTCTAGATTTATATATAAACCCATGTAGGTTATTTTGAAGAAATAGACTAATTTTAAATTTATATGGAGATACAAAGTATGTCAAATGACTAATCTTGCAAATTAAAGACTTCCACTACCTAATTTCAAGACTTAATATGAAGCTAGACGAAAGAACACAGTGTAGTTTTAGAATACAGACAAATAAATAAACAAATAGATCAGAATAGAGGGTTTCAAAATAAATGCACATACAGAGGATTAATCAATCTTTGAAAAATGCAAAGGGAATTTCCATTGGGAAATGAAGATCTTTTTAATAAATGCTGCTAGGACAATTGGACATCTGTATGAAAAACTCCTATGTCACTCTCTATACACATAAAAAAATGTGAAGTGGATCAAGACTTAAATGTAAAATTTAGAATCATAAAGTTTCGAGAAGAAAACATAATGTAATATATTCACAACCACAAAGTAGGCAACAATTTCTTGAAAAAGACAAAAAGTAAAACTGTGAAAGAAAAAAATTGTTAAACTGAACTTTATCACAATTTAAATCTATGTTCATCAAATATACCAGTAAGAAAATGAATACAAATGGTCTTATATTTAGAATGTATAAAGAAATTCTCTAAGTCAAAATAAAAATTTGACTAAGCCAATTAAAAAATTGGCAAAGGACTTGAAAATACACTTCACCAAGAAGGAGTACAAATAGTCAATAAGTGCATGAAAAAGCACTTACCATGATTATTTATCAAGGAAATGCAAATTCTCAATGAGTTCCCACTTCACATACACTAGAATACCAGCACTAAAAGTTGTTATGGATGTGGGGAAACGAACTTTCATATATTGATGGTGAGACTGTAAAATTGTACACATATACCCTACAAAATTGCAACTTGACTCTTAGGTATTTATTGAGGAGATATGAAAACATATGTCTACAAAAGATTTGTATAAGGGCATTCTTATTCATCAAGACTAAACTTGGAAGATAACACAGGTGTTCATAAGTAGGTAAGTGGATAAACAAATCGTGGCATATACTTCACTACTTAGCAATAAAAATGAATGCATTATTGATACATGTATCAAATGAACTAATTGAAGCCCTGGCATCATTTAGCTCTTTGCGAAATTCTTCTGTGTTGGAACCAGTGATTCATTAATAGCAACTATTCTTCACTTTTAGTACATACACAAGATAACTTAAAATTGAAAATGAGCTATATTAGTTTAGGCACATAATTGTTTGACCTAAATGAAAAGTTATGGTCAATGAAGTTATATGAAATGTAACTTTTGCATAGCGGCATAGACTAAAATAGCCTTAAGATACATTATTTTAGAAACAATTACTAAGTGTTAATGCTTTTCACCAGATATGTTTCTTATAGTTTTCAGGTTTAGTTTCATCACCATGGCTCCCATGGTGGATGACAAATGTCAACAACTTTTTGTGAAAGTTACATTTCTCATCAACTTTCCTTAGAAAGACAATTAGTTCCTAACATTGCAGTACAATAAACTCTGATTTTATTGAGTCCATTACTGTCAAAGAGTTTATTAAAAAATACGAAGGCTCACCAAAAAGTAAAGTAAATACTTATGGATTTAAACATACAGCAAATTACAAAACTAGCAAAAGGGTACAGCCTGTATCAACCTTGTGCAGTAGAAATTTGGGCAATGATGAAAATGTTCTATATCCACACTGTCCAATACTGTAGCCATTAGCCAAACGTGGCCATTGTGCACACATAATGGGCCTAGTGTGATTACAAAGTTGAATTTTAAATTTTATTTAATACTAGAGGCCCAGTGCATGAAATTCGTGCACTCAGGAGGGTCCCTCAGCCAAGCCTGCACCTTCTCATGGTCTGGGAGCCCTCGGGGGATGTCCGGCTGACACCTTAGCGAGGCTCCCCCCACCGCCGCTGTGCTCACCAGCTGTGAGCCCAGCTTCTGGCTGAACGGTGCTCCCCCTGTGAGAGCACACTGACCACCAGGGGGCAGCTCCTGTGTTGAGTGTCTGCCCCCTGGTGGTCAGTGCACATCATAGCAACTGGTCATTCTGCCGTTCGGTCAATTTGCATATTAGCCTTTTATTATATAGGAGGATTAATTAATTTAAATTTAAATAATCATGACTAGTGAGTACTTGTTGAACAACGCAACTCTTTTACTCAACAACAGGCTTACTCAGGCTCTATTTCCTGTAACATTGTAGTTACGGGCTAGTTGCATGCACAATTAACCTGTACCTTTCCTCTGAGCTCACCTTCAGATGACCTGATAGCTTTATGCATCTTCCAACCTGTGGTGTGAGCCACAAAACAATTGAAGAAAACCCTAAGTGGATGTCAGGTATAGCCATGTCAAATACTTTCCCTACTATCATCTAAGACCAGAAGGTGTTAGCTGTCCATAGCTGTTAGAGTTTCAACTTAAACTCTATTTTTCTCAAATATATATATATATATATATATATATATATATATATATATATATATATATATATATTCAGAGAGGAAAGGAGATGAAGAGAGAGATAGAAACATCAATGATGAAAGAGAATCCTTGACTGGCTGCCTCCTACATACCCGATTCTGGAGATCAAGCCCACAACACAGGCACATGCCCTAACTGGGAATCCAATCATGACCTCCTGGTTCATATGTCAAAACTCAACCACTGAGCGACACCAGCTGGGCTTAAATTCTATTTTTCTATGAGGGATCAGTATGTTGTCCTTGAAAGGGAGCTGTTTGCTATATGGCATGTAGATAATATTGAAGATTCTGGTTACTGTTGGTCAACTTTTGGATTTAGCTACAGTATTGCTATACATGCTTCTCACAAACTACTGGGTGAGCTCATGGCAAGAGCTATGACGAGGTAGAATTATAAGCCACATTGATTTATTTTATGCATCTATGAATAACTATTTTTTAAACAAAATATATAAAGTTCAGGAAAAAATGCTAGCCTGGATGGGTGCCTGAACTATAGATGTGATCTGGAATGGTCTCAGAAAAATTGAGACATATGGTCACACTGTATTGCTTCAAACAAAATTTCAAATATGGAGATCAATAAATAAAAGCATAAGGAATTTATAATTAAATAAAAATTCTAGAAAACAAAAAAAAAAACATGAAAGAGGTAAAACACACTTAAAATAGTTGCGTTTGGGGGAGAAACCTGCTACTAAATTATCATCTGTTCGTTCAAAACAAAGTGAAAAATTAAATTTATGTGAATTTTACCCTTGAAAATAGTTTATTTCTTGCAAGACAACAGTTTCTATTGAAAGTGAATCCAGGTCTATTTCATCTGTGCTTAAAGACAAATTTTTGGAGTTTCAGGACATCACAGCAAAAAAAGAAAGAATAAGAAACATTTCTACTTAGGAATTCATAGTTTATTCCTAAAATATATGTTCAATTTCTAAATTAAATATTTTAAATTTTAAGGCATACGTTTTTAATGCGATCAGGCATCCTCTGCTTTTTCAGCAATATGTAACAAAGCAATTGATTCTGCAATAAAATAATAGCTGTCAAATAAAACTGTCAATTAAATCGATATTTTTGAGTTTTATTGATATTTTTCACACATCTCAGTCCAAAGCACAGTTATAAAATGCATAGTCAGCAAATATATCTGCATACATTCATTTGCCTAAAGTGAAAGATCTGGCTTTTAATGTTATCACCCAATCAGTGGGAAATTTAATGGAATTAAAAAAAAATCAGAAGGAAAGTGAATGAACATTACATATACTTAGTCATTAACATCTTTTGGATTTAGTAGTGATGAAGATTTGTAAAGAATTGAATGAAATCTAAAGTGTTGACAGTATTGTTATCTAAGTTACTAGTCATGTGTTTTGGAAAAAAAATATGGCAAGTTGATGATAATATAGATAGAGAAAAAGCATTCAATGAAGGAACCTTCACTTGTCCCAAATATGTTGTACACATTATGCATTATGGTGTCGAAGGATGAGAGTCCAGATAGTATCACTATATGAACAATTGTATTAAAAGCTCCTCAAACACTCAAGAGGCCAGAAAATCAAGGGTGTGGGAATATTGATTTTATCTTAGTTTAAAATTTCTTTATGTTAAATAAAAATATAGGAAGCCTTTGCAAAAACATATTTAAAGTAAAGCAATATGCTTGTCCGTTGTGTTCAAAAGTTACTTGTTTGGAACTATGAAAAAAAAAACTTTCTTAACTGGCATATGAAAGAATAAAGGATAAATTCAAAATTATTTTTCTTCCTGAAAATAAAAAAATCTGGTCCAGCCTGTGTGGCTCAGTGGTTGACATGAACCAGGAGGTCACAGTTTGATTCCCAGTCAGGGTACATGCCTGGGTTGCTGGCTTGATCCCCAGTAGAGGGCATTCAGGAGGCAGCTGATCAATGTTTCTCTCTCATCAATGTTTCTCTCTTTCCCTCTCCCTTCCTCTTTCTAAAATCAATAAAAATATATGTGTATTTTTAAATCTGAAAAAAATAGATAACAAGTTAAAGAGTAACTTTATATCTATGTTATTAGAGGAAAAAACTTGCAATATTTAAGTTTTATTATTTTAATTTAATTTATATGAACTTATGTCGAAATAAAATGCAGTTTGTAAGTACCAATTAATTGGTACTATTTTGTCCAGTTAATTGGACAAAAATACCTACAAATGACATCTGGGTAAGTATGTACAAGAATTTTACAGACTTAATATAATTCCATAGACTTAATTTTACCATACTGAACATAAATCTAAAATTATCAAGCCCATTTAGTCATCTAAGTACTATGTTCATTCTACAAAGTTTTCAAAGTCATACTCCTTTCACTACTAAAGTATTATATATTGCTTAGATTTGGCCAATCACTCGTTCTGCCTTTATTTCAGTCATGCTTCATTGCATTTATATTATAAAATATGGGACTAAAGTTAAAGTATCTTCTACTCTTAGACTCCTTAGAATATAAACATTTGTTATTTTGATTGAAAATTTGAAACTGATAGCACTTCTGTTTAATTTCAGAACCTAATATTTCAAAGAAAAGTTTTATATTTTAAATCATGTTTTCCATTAATTGGAACAAGAAAAGTGATTGTCTTACATCATTTAAAACAAATAGCTATAGGATCATCAGATCTTCCCTTAAATAAAAACATTTATAAATTATTTTGGTATTTAGCAGTTTTAAATCTCTAAAGCTAGCTTCCCTTATCCATCTTTTTGAGACAGAGGATAGATAGGTAGGTAGATGATAGATTTTTATCTTGTTTCTCTGATCTCTTTATAGACTTCCAATTCTTTTTCACTAAGATTATCATCATTTTATGGTATGGAGAGTGCTCACTCTCTTTAAATGTTTCATGAACTGAGAACTGGCTGTTTTATAAAGAAGGTTGTCATGAGACCTGCTGGAATATTTCTTCTCTGAAATGTTTTATATTCCAGTTCCTATGAGAGTGCCTGTTGATAGTATGACATCTGTTTGTGGGACAAAAGATGTTTTGTGGTGTCACAGAATCAAATGCAAGATTCTGGTTGGTCATTGCCCTTGTAATACTGCTCTCATCCATTACACATTTATAACTTAATTTTCCTACATTTTACTTTCAGCTTTCTGGATGAACTTTTGTCATCAAGTGACATTTTGGTAACATCATCTGGTGTTTGGCTAATAGAGGGAACTTTCATGTATATCTAGCCCTATCCAAACACGCAGTGTTTCTGAAATGTCAGGTAATTCCATGAAGGTAAAGGCTAGATGGACATTTATAGTATATTCTTAAAGGGGAGTTATTCTCTACATCCTGAGTAATAATGACTCTTTGATGAAAAAATGTCAAAAGATTTATGTGATTTCCTTGGTGTTAAATGGGTTGCCAGGTTGGAAGCTGGGAGAATTTGCTCTTTATAATTTAGCTCATGGAAGAGCATGCTCTCCTCCTCTCAAAACATACTGTCCAAAGATCTTGCTGAAATTAATGGCTCAGAATCTATGCTAAGCTTTCAAGGATGCTGCCGTGATTTATTGAGTAGTGCCTGTCTGTCTTCGCTGGGTGGAGAGCACTTGTCTTCATGTAACAGGGCTAATATTACTTCAAGCTGTTGTCAGTTGACTTGGTGAAATTGCTTAGATACACTCCCCGGGCAGTTAGCTGGTGGTGATTACCCTTAAGTATTCACAGAGCAGAAGCCCCGGGGAAGCGCTAATTAGCCACCCGCAAGGAAAACGTTCCAGCCATGCAAACAATCTCCTAAAGTCTCCGGGCTGTAATGAGGACCAAGCCCCAGTCACGAGGCCAGCTCTGGGCTGTGCAACTGCATCAAGGTCCAGCAATTTCCAAGGAGAAAGTGATTGGAGTCAGGCCCGGGGCTGCACGGAATCTGCTAATGACCACGGAGACTTCAGGTGCTCTGAAACCACAGGAGGGATTGGCTCTTAAGAGCTCAAGGAGACACTGGCACATGTTGTTGAAGAGCCAGGGCGGGGGGGATCTGCTTAAATATTTATAGAGTTAGGGTATATTGAGGTCCCTTTGGTCTTTGCATAGTTAGTACCTTGTTCTCTTCTTTTAATTAAAAACAACACGAGCAACAAAAACTACAGCTTCACCCAACCTCGTGACTTTCTCAATGTCTGCTTATAGCTCTTCTCTCCTTTCTTTTCCATTAAAAGAGGTTGAGTCATCAGGTTGAAAATAGAGAAAGGAAGAATGGAGCAAGGTGTGTGTGGAGGTTGGAGGTGTGTGCAGGTCCCTTTGTTGTGGCTGCACCGCGTGAGTGTGGCTGGCTCTACATCAGAGAGGAAGTACAATGTGTCAGGTCTCCATAATGGAGAGAGTTGGGGACTCAGGAGTTACTGGGAGCAGAACGGGTAACTCTCCCCTGCTCCTTCATAACCGTAGAAGTTGGAAGGCAGAGGAAAAGAATGGATTCTGAAAATGATGACCAGAGAAGGGTTGGGTCTTGATCAATCTCTCTTTTCTAGGTAGTGGAGGAAAGCAGTTGGGACTTCCCCTGGCTCCATAATGGAAACAGTGACGTTGAGAAGCATGAGGGAGGAGCATGAATACCCACTAATGTCTAAAATAAGCACGGATCCTTGATTTATAGTAAGCAAGGGAAACATTCACATCCACAAGGGAAATAATTATTTTTTAACTACTTGGGAGGCATTTATCAATTGATAGTAATTTCTAACTTGGGTTTTTGTTGGCCCCACAGCAAATATAACTCAACTAGAGGCCTGGTGCATGAAATTCGTGCACGGAGGGGGGTTGTCCCTCAGCCCAGCCTGTACCCTATCCAACCTGGGACCCCTGAAGGGATGTCCAACTGCTTGCCTGCCTGCCTTCCTGATTGCCCCTAACTGCTTCTGCCTGCCAGCCTGATCACCCCCTAACCACTCTGCTGCCAGCCTGTTTGCCCCCAACTTCCCTCCTCTGCCAGCCTGGTCACCCCTAACTGCCCTCTCCTGCAGGGTTGATCACCTCCAACTGCCCTCCCTTGCAGGCCTGGTCCCTCTCAACTTCCCTCCCTTGCAGGCAGGGTGCCTCCCAACTGCTCTCTCCTGCTGGCCATCTTGTGGTGGCCATCTTGTGTCCATATGGGGGCAGGATCTTTAACCACATGGGGGCAGCTATATTGTGTGTTGCAGTGATGATCAATCTGAAGATTACTCTTTTATTAGATAGGATAGAGGCCTGGTACAGGGGTGGGGACCAGCTGGTTTGCCCTGAAGGGTGTCCCTGATCAGGGTGGGGTTCCCTTGGGGTGTGGGGCAGCCTGAGTGAGGGGCCTGTGGTGGTTTGCAGGCTGGCCACGCCCCCTGGCAACCCAAGTGGAGGCCCTGGTATCTGGAATTTATTTTCCTTCTACAATTGAAACTTTGTAGCCTGGAGCGGAGCCAAGCCTGGGGCTCCCTCCGCCGCCGGCAGCCATTTCTGTTGGGGTTATAATTGAAACTTTGTAGCCTTAAGTGGAGGCCTGGGCCTGGCCAGGGTGTGTGGAAAGCTTTGCTTCCCCTGTTGCCGGCGGCAACCCTGGCCTGCTCTCTCAAGCTCCATTCTGCCGCCATTTGTTTGAATTTGTTTACCTTCTATAATTGAAACTTTGTAGCTTGAGTGGAGGCTTAGGCCTGGCAAGGGCAGGCAGAAAGCTTGGCTTTCTCTGTTACCTAGGAAACCTTGCTCTCTGTGACTGTAGCCATCTTGGTTTGGGTTAATTTGCATACTTGCTCTGATTGGATGGTGGGTGTGGCTTGTGGGTGTGTCAGAGGTGTGGTCAATTTGCATATTTGTCTATTTTTAGGTAGGATTGTTAATTTGATCTTAAATCCCAGAGAAGTCCAGAAAATTTGGAATATGAAGACTAAACATGAGGATTTAGGGTTGTTTTTGCTTTTTTACAAATTTTGGAGATTAAATATACTCTCTACAGCAAACATTAGGAATGAACACATTTTGGGTATATTAGAAGTACCTATATTATGTATGAAGTATTGGTATATTTACAGGATTTTGGTTATAGTTGCTACAATTTAAGGGGAAGATAAAACAGAAAAAGAGAATAGCATAGGTACAAAATGAGAGCACTGTTGATAAAAAGGAGAAAAATGATTTCTAAAGTATATTACATAGTAAATATTAATATTTTGGTAAGTTAAATGCTTTCATCTTATTAATAAAATGAATTAAAATGTAGCAAGTATCCTTTGTAGCTTTGTAGGAAATAAAATTCTGAAATATGTTTGAAAATTTATGAAAACCATGTGGGACAGATTTCCATAATGCCCAATCTTCTTAGGATACCTTATTGCCTTCTACATTTTTAAATTTTGCTATCTTGATTTTTTTATATCATGAAAATATTGTTCACAGATGAAATTTTTGGTTCTAATTTTATAAAGTATATTATATAATAATAAACACAAACAGATTTTACTCAAACAGAACATTGTAATCTGATTGTACCACACTTCCAAAACAGAATTTGAAAGAAGCTCTTTAGGGCCCTTGGAAAGAAAAATTGCACTGCACAGAGTAAACCAGGCAGGGAAGACTTTACTATTGCAATGGGGTCAAGACTACACAATAGGAGAGAGAGACTGAACTCAACTCTGTTGAAACAAAATGCAGAAGCATTTTTAAGCACTGGGGTGAGCAAGTGGGAAAGTCCAGGAGGATGTTAGAGGGGAGGCTGGTCAATTTGATTAGACCATTTATGTTTGGTAATTAGTGCTTATCACAGTTAGGTTCTTACCCTCCCACATAGACTGGGAGGGAGACAGGGGCCCTGTCTTTCTTTATGACTAGAGGCCCAGTGCATGAAATTCGTGCGCTGGTGGGAGGGGAGGGTCCCTTAGTCCGACCTGCCCCTTCTCACAGTCCCGGAGCCCTCAGGGGATGTCCTACTGATGGCTTAGGCCCATTCCCCAGAGGGAGCGGGCCTAAGCTGCAGTCTGGCCTCCCTCTGTGGGAGGCGACCAACTGATCAGGGGAAGGCACTGCCCCCTCACCCCCTCCTTGCTGCTTCCTCTGGCATCCCTCTGTAGGAGGTGACTGTGCCATCAGGGGAAGGCAATGCACCCATCACACCTCTGCTGCTGCCACTGCTGGCCATGAGGCTGCCTGAGCCTCAGCCATCGCAGTCACTGCAGCTTGCCTGAGCCTCTCCTGGCCCTCATGGCCTGAACTTCGGGCCCTAGAAGCGGCAGCGCTCATTGGCAGCTTGCCAGAGCCCCGGACCAACCCTGGTCAAGTGGCAGCCACCATGGTGTCCCCAATGCTGCAAGTCCCCACCCCTATCCCTGACACTACAAGTTCCCACTCACCTGTTGCTCACGCAGCCTGCTGATCGGTCGTTACTATCATGGTGTCCCGACAAATTTGCATATTACCAAATTTTTAGATAGACTAGAGGCCCGGTGCATGAAATTCATGCACTGGGGCAGGGGGTGTCCCTCAGCCCATCCTGCACCCTCTCCAATCTGGGAACCCTTTGGGGAATGTCCGACTGCCGGTTTAGGCACTATCCCTGTGGGATCAGGCCTAAACCGGCAGTTGGACAACCCTCTCACAATCCGGACTGCTGGTTCTCAACTGCTTGCCTGCCTGCCTGCCTACGCCTAACTGCTTCCCTTCTAGTCCAATTGCCCCCAACTGCCCTCCCCTGCTGTCCTAGTACCCCCAACTTCCCTCCCCTGCAGGCCTGGTCCCCCCCAACTTCCCTCCCCTGCAGGCCTGGTCCCCCCCAACTACCCTCCCCTGCAGGCCTGTTCACCCCCCCACTCTCCCTCCTGCAGGCCCTGTTGCCCCCAACTGCCCTCCCCTGCCGGCCTGGTCCCCCCCAACTTCCCTCCCCTGCAGGCCTGGTCCCCCCCAACTGCCCTCCCTCCCCTGCAGGCCCGGTTGCCCCCAACTGCCCTCCCCTGCTGGCCTGGTCGCCCCTTACTGCCTTCCCCTGCTGGCCTGATTGCCCACAACTGCCCTCCCCTGCCATCTTGTGGTGGCCATCTTGTGACCACATGGGGGTGGCCATCTTGTGCGAGGGCGTGATGGTCAATTTACATATTACCTTTTTATTATATAGGATTATATTTCAAAAAGATGGTTTCTAAATCCTTGAGAAAGACAGAGGCAGGGAGAAAATCTACATCTTAAAGAGAAAAAAAGACTTTACAATGCTGAGGTTTTTAAAGTAAATGGTCTGAGGAAACCTGAGAGGAAAGGTTAGGCCATCTAGTATCACTTGCTAATACAACACAATAACAATAAACATAAATGTAATTTATTTTCTCCAAAATTTTGCCTCAGCAGCATGAATGTTTTTATTTTCCAATTCTCCTAGTCATCAGATAATATTAAAAAAAAGTTGACTTGAGATATTCAGAGAAGTAACTTCTGAGAAATCTAACAAATACAAAGTTTAGAAGGTATTAATACATTAGTCAATAACACCAAAATAATTATGAAAATTAATATTAAATAATTATTACCAATTAGTTGTTGAGATATGACAGGCCATGTGCTAAATCCTTTACATACCAGTATATTATCTCAGTTTGTCTTCACACTAATCCATTGGTTGGGTATATTGCTATCACCATTTTGCAGATGAGGATAATGAAATTCCCAGAGGTTGTAACTTCCTTTGAGTCCCACAGGAAGTGAGTGCAGAGTAAAAGTTGATTTGGAACTTTTCAACAGAATTAGTGACTAGATATATTTTGTATGAAACATGAATTTATAATTTTTATACAATTTTATTACAACACTTAGCCCGTGAAAAGTCTGCTTTCTGCATCTAATGTAGATCTACAGACATTCCAACAGGCCCTGTAAACTCTGTGGGTTTAGAAGAGTAAGAAAGACCTTACAGCAGGAGCTAAGAAATAGTGGGTAATGTTTGCCAAAGGCTTTAAATAGATGTACGACCCTGGTGTGACTTAGGAGGTTTCTTACTGAACAAAGGGAAAGGGACTCTCTGAACGCATTTCCTTTCAAACCCAGCATTTAATAATTCCTTATCAACACTGGTTTGCATTTTACTTGGAAAGTGGAAGTAGATATATTATTAACTTAGCACTGACAATAAGGTTTCATTTCCAATGTTTTGTCCACTTTTTCTATTAATACTGTGAAAAGTGAAAAGCACAGTCAAAAGTACTGCTTTTAACTGACTGAGATGATGTGGGTATATTTTCAGAAAAGTGTACATAATTTAGACTTATTATATCAAAATATTCCCAATGGCTTCATTCAATGGGAAACCAGAGTTAATAAAAGAAAGAAATCTGTGACTCATTTAACTTGTATTTATAAAATAAGACTATATACTATCAAAAAATTTACTTGAATCTCATCTAGTATCAAAATCTTAAGGGATACAGTGGTGAATAGATTAACATATTTCCTGCTCTAACAAAGGTCAGTGATGGAGCAAGGTAGACTTAAATTTGTTCAAGTTCCTACTTACTGTTTTCTATTTCTTTTTATTATTATTCTTTTTTTTTTACAAGTGTGAGGTGATATTTTATTGTTTTCTTACTTTCCAATAACAGTTACATTCATTATTATTCTGTATTGTTTTGGATGTACAGCATAGTGATTAGACAATCATGTACTTTACAGAGTGGGCCCCCTGACACTTCAATTATTTAAGACTTTTATACAAAGGTGATTATTAAGAAAAGCCTATTTGTTATGAAGTTTTATCCCCAATACTGATTTTCTAACCATAACATGTCCATACCAAATACTGAGGATAAATAAAGAAATTCAACTAAGTATTTTCTGAATAGGTGAGGGAAGAATCTGAGATCCTTTTACCATCTTAATACTTAAGTGTTCATAGACCAGAGAAGCTATTAGTCACCAATAGCACATTCAGTCTTCATGTGGTCTGTTAGAGAAATGACTACACCCAAGTTACAACATATGAAATCACTGGGCTATAGTCAAGAGTTTCTCTCTCAGTCCTGTGTTTTACAACAACTATTGCTCAATAGCAGATCTTAGATATTGGAGTACAATAGGATGGATGCTATTATTATTTATCTTTCTAATATCTTCTTGGTTTTTCATCCATGTAATAACATTTCACTTGCAACTACAGGTAAACCAAAAAGAAGTTACATGATTTTTCTCAGGGCTTCTTTTTTTCTAAGGAGCTTCCAAAGTAAGCTACAGTTACAATGCCTCTTATTTTTTCACCAAAGCCCATAAAAAGTAGTAGTGATTTAACATATCAGGAATAACTATACTTCATTATATTCAATGTGGCTTCTTTTCTGTCTTGTGTTTTAATTAATAACAACAGCAGCTTAGAATATGCATCAAAATCTTATTTTCCTAGACATTGTTAATATTTCTGAAGATGGTAAAAGGTCTTATGCTTTATATAAATCCTATTAAAGACCTAAGTATCTGTGTCAGTGAGGCTTTTTCTCACATAATCCTTGGACTGGACTATATTTAATGAGGTGCTTTGCAGACTTGTTACTGCACTGGGGTGTGTGTGTGTGTGTGTGTGTGTGTGTGTGTGTGTGTGTGTGTGATTAACAATATAGGTCACACTTTTACTTCTTTAATTGATTCATTGCTTTTCACTACAGATAAAAGGGATTGGGAAACAAACTTTGACTATGTACTACAAACTCCTCAATTAAGGATTCACATTCATTTTTATTGTTCATACTGCCTTATTATAATAGTCTACTGATATATACTGTGTGATTATCTATAGAAATGGGCAAAAGCACTTAAAATGTTTAGGAAGCAGAGAAAAAAAGTTTTTCAAGGAGGCACTGTGTTGAACATCCAAAACCTATATCATATAAACTGTTTTAAAATGAAAACAAAAATAGTAAGAATTTGTTGGTGAATGCTTTTTAAAAATATAATAATACAATAGACAATGGTGTCAGACTATACTTGATCTATTACCACAGAGAGTTATTGGAAAAACTCTTCGATATTTTTTCAAAGCAAGGAGATAGCCACCCACAGGAAGTGCTTCTCTTGCTGTTGATTTCCTATGTCCTGTGAGTGGGTGAGTCAGGTGAGTGGGCTGATGTGAGTGTGAGTCTTGGTGGCCTGGTCAGTAATGAGGCCAATAGCTTCTGGAGCTTGATGGTCAGGATATGAAATGTGGATTCTGATTAAATGACAGAGTGAGTGAATTAGGAGTCTGGCTGCCATGTAGTAGAGCCTAAATAATAAGAGGGGATCTTCCAGTTTTCTCAGTTCATTATGAAAACCATAGCCTTAATTCCAGAAACACATCCATCTGGAATATGCAGTAACTAATTCATTACTTCACTTTGGGAATTTGGATATATACATGGTATCCCCAAAAAATGTATACATACTTTAACATCTGATAGCTCAATTTTAAGAATGAAATGTATTTTAATAAACACTGCCTTTATAATTATTGAAGTATGTGTATACATTTTTGGGATACCCTGTATATATATTATTAGAAAAAATATGCAAATGGAATTTATAGTAAATCAGCCTTGTATATTCCTAATGCCAATCTGACTATTTTGTGTAATAGTTTTCTAAATATTTCTAGAAAAAGTGAGGAAATTTTAATGTAACCCAACAGAGAGGTACAAGAGTTCTTTGTAAATATAACTGTATAAAAAGTGGGGTACCTGTGTCAATTAAATTATATTTTTCTTCATATTCTTAATGTGTTGATTTTCTAATGCTGCTCAATCTTATAAATCTGTTATAATACATAGCACATAAAAAAGAAAAGTGTGTGTCTCTAAATAAAAAAAAAAACCACAAATATAATTTATTATAATACAGTTATTTTCTCTTGAATAATGTAATATGTCCACTTAACGAGAAAACCCTTCTTTAATAACACTGGAAGTTTTCTGTTAACTCAACTGTGGATAAATTTGAACATATAAAGAAAACATTAAAAAGCTATATAATAGCTATTTAAATGAAGACTCACTATAATAAAGTGTGAAGCATAAAATTTCTTATATATTATACCAGTTCTTTAAAAATAAAGTTGTGGTTTTTTTTTCAATTAGATAACACCTCACCATTATATTACATTTGGAAAACACAGGAATATAGGAAAATAAAAAATTGCTCAGAATCATATTACCAGAAGGCAATCACTCTAATGAGTGAGCATATTATTTGCTAAATATTTTTTCTGAAATTTTTGTTTTTTATAGTTAAAACTAGAAGCCCGGTGCATGAAAATTCATGCACTGGAGGGAGGGTCCTTCAGCCCGGCCTGCTCCCTCTCACAGTCTGGGAGCCCTCAGGGGCAGGATGTGACCCGGTGATCAGGGAAAGGCGATGCCCCATCGAACCTCTGCTGCTGCTACTGCCGGCAGCACAAGCCTCAGCCAGCCCTGGTTACCTGAGCCTTGGGCAGCCCTGGGCGGCTGGGCAGCTTCCATCTGAGGCTTGCCTATACCTCAGGTTGGTCCTGGGTGGCTGGGGGGCTGAGGGGACTAGGGGACTCCAGAGGCAGGTGTGCAGATCCCAACGGGGCTGAGGGGACTGAGCACCGCTATCTTGTGGCTGTGGGAGCCGCCATCTTTGAGGCCGGGCAGCCAATTAGCATATTCCCTCCTTATTAGATAGAATAGTATCACATTATAATTCTATATTGTCCTTTTGGATTTCACATTATATCAAAAACACTTTCCTTACTTTTATAAATAATACTTCATTCACAGTAGATATGGTAGCAGTCAAGTAGATATACCCAAGTTTTATCTTTTCCTTGAATTCTTTTATATATATATATTTATGGATTTCAGAGAGGAAGGAAGAGTTAGAGATATATAAACATCAATGTTGAGAGGGCATCATTGATCAGCTGCCTCCTGCACACCCCTGTACTGGGGATTGAGCCCGAAACGCAGGCATGTGCCCTTGACCAGAATCGAACGCAGGATCCTTCAGTCGCAGGCTGATGCTCTATCCACTGAGCCAAACCAGTTAGGGCTCCTTGAATTATTTTGAGTGTGGGAAGTATTATACAAATGTTAGCCCTTCATTAATCAAACTATAAAGGACTCAGAGCAGAACAGAAGAAAATGTGACTACTCTCTCCATCTTAGCCCTTATGGACCTCTTCACTCTCAGGAGAAACAAATGAAGTGGTCCCTTGGGAAGGGGCAGGGTCTCAGTTGCTGAGCGGGACCCCCAGCCTCCAGTGATTTGAAAAGTAACAGACGTTTAAGCTGGTTCCTACATACAAATACTCTCTCTGAAAGCTCGGTGAAATTGAACCACAGCTGTCACTCCAATGTGAGTAAGACTAAATCTAATTTGTTGGGTGGAAAGAGTTAAATGAACTTTAACTGAAAAGCTCTTTCTCTTCCTCTCAGGGTAGAATATAGCCAAGGGCAACAGCGGATGACTAATGTGTAGAATATTGCAATTAGTATAGCAAGGTACTTATAGGGATCAAATTAAAAAATTCATTAACGTACGCACTTAATTAAGAAACACTTTTCGGTTTACATGATAAATTATGACACCTATTAAATCTTCCAGTACAAGCTGTAATGACTTCTTTGCTCCCGGGTAGAGAACTATCGCCTGTGAGGTCCTCTGAAACTCCCCAAGGACCAGAGCATTAGTTATAAGTGTATTAACAACAACGCTTTCCCCTGCAAGGTGCAGGAGCATCTTTATTGGAAACTAATTTTAACTTAAAAAAGCACCAGGGAGGAGGTTGAAAGCCAATGATAACAAACATAAAATGACCTTGAAAAGGAAACAGAAGTCCTTGCTTCCCACCATTCCCTCAGGGAGGTAGCAGGAATGATATCTGTTTTTTGTTTGCTTTTGTGTCTTTTGTCCCCCTTCTTAAGAATAAATGTTACCAAAGGAGAAAGAACATATTGGAAATAAATTGTTTGTATTAGGTAAGCGGTAAATATGCTTTTCTTTTTGTTTTCCTTTCTCCTATAAATGTTACCAACGAAGAAAGGGCATATTGGAAATAAGATATATTAGAAGGTTAGTGGTAAATAATACCTTTAGGTTTTTATTCCATGGGACATACCAGGAAGGAGAGAAGGAAGAAAGGAAGTAATGGAGCAAGGAAGGGATAAAAGAGCAAAAATGAAAGTCACCCTAACCGGGTGGCTCAGTTGATTGGAGCATCCTGTCTTACACTGAAAGGCTGCAGGTTCGATTCCCGGTCAGGGCACATATCCAGGTTTCAGGTTCATTACACAGTTGGGGCGCAACCAATCTCTCTTTCTCTCTCTCCCTCTCTAAAAAATAAATAAATAAATAAAAACATATTCTTGGATGAGGATAAAAATAAAAGTCACTTTGGCTGGCATAGTTCAGTGGTTAAAGCCTCGGCCTGTGCACTGGAGGTCATAGGTTCAATTCCCAGTCAAGGGTGTGTATCTGGGTTGCAGGTCTAATCCCATCCCAGTTGGGGCAGGTGTGGGAGACAATCAATCAATGTGTTTCTCTTACATTGATGTTTCTCTGTCTCTCTCTCTCTCACTCTCTCTTCCCTTCCCTCCTTCCTTCCACTCTCTCTAAAAAATATCAATAGAAAAAATATCCTCACTCCTCATGTGAGGATTATAAATAGATAAATAAATAAATAAATTATCAAGAATAAATGTATATGGAAATCAGAGCGTCTATCCCCTGGTGGTCAGTGCATGTCATAGTGACTGGTCGACTGCCTGCCCCCTGGTGGTCAGTGTGCATCATAGCGAGCAGTTGAGCGGCCTTAGAATATCATTAGCATATTACACTTTGATTGGTTGAACGGCCAACTGGACAACTGGATACTTAGCATATTAGACTTTTATTATATAGGATTGGCATCTTCTATATGAGGAGCAATATGTGGATACCTAGATCCCTTAGGGTAAAATGAGTCCCTTGATCCAAGGGATTATTTTGTCATACATGATATTTATTTATTAGTACTCTATATGCCTTCAAATGACAGTTATAGGTAAGGTACTGTGGACAGAAAGGCAAATTCAAATATGAATATTTACTGATTCTAATAAAGACAAATGATTACCCCTTACTTGTGAAAGAGGTCTTATGTAATTGATTTGACAGTGGTTGGCTTGTGTCCCCAAGGAATGTTCCCATACAGGACAATGATTATCTCTGTGATGAAAGATTGGGTTTTCAGTAGTAACTGAATATCCTAACAGCCAATTCCACACGAAGTGAATGATTAAATGCACTACTGATAGCTCTGACAAATGAGAGAATCACAGAATTTCCTTCTACTTTGAACTTTGGGCCACATCTGTGTGCATTATTAGTGAGGTATAATGAGGTTTTAAGCTAGTGCAAATATATGTTGCTTAATTGTGAACTAGGCTCTCTTACATCACAGAAACATTTAAATATTACAACGATATCAGTTGAGGAAGAGATTTGGCACAATAGAGATAGGAGATCAGGCAACCTGGTATTGTTATTCACTTATGCTGCCTGGACTTACCTAGGTTCAACCTTGAATGTATCCATTTCATTATAAAATGAATTTCTGCTATGACATGGTGAATCTAATACTACCCAGCTCATGAGGGGCAGTTCTACTTTCAGTTTTTGGTATCCCATGTTCAGGTGCTCATATTCTATTTAGACCCACTAGCAAGTCAGAACTATTTCTAAAATGATGAATTTCCTGTGATGATGGCATGGACTTCCTCTAGAACTTTTTATGTCTGCACTGCAGTTTTCCTTTGGGGGCGGGCTTTCCAGAGACTTCAGCTTACTTCCTGTTCAACACAGATTCTGCTAGCATGACCGACATGCTAGATCACGGGGTCTAAACAACAGGGCAGCTTGAAATGAAGCTTGTGTAGACTGAAAAACCCTTTTTTCCTCGGGACCCCATTTGAAACTGACAGACTTTCAAGTTTTCCACTAAGTGGGTTGGATCAGTTTTCCCATGTGTGGTTTACACTACTGTTAAAGAAGCCCACTCAGTACTGGGTTTTTAGTGTTAAAGTTACTGAACTTAGATGGTAGCGATCTCAGTTCAATGGTATCTCCTTATCAATTCCAGTCTGAAAGAGACAAGCCCTCAGACTTTCCCGATGTGCCTTAATTGATAATTAACTGGTTTGTATAGTTTTTCCCTCCCCCACAAGATATCCTATATCCTCAAAAGCAGCCAGCCTATACCACATTGCCTATAGTCATTATTTTTCCCAAACTGATTGTCTTAGTTTAGATTCTCTAGAGACCAGGATTATATGCAGGGATTCTATTTATGAAGTACATGTTATATCAGTAGGAAAGGAAATGTATAAAATAAAGCGTGCATTATTAAGCTAACTGTCACAGTAGGCATTTGGAGCTTAATCCCACAGGTAGCCTGTGAGAAATTGTAAAACCCATGCCTCAAAATTAGTCCATCCTAAAACACAAGAACTGAGGTAATTACAGACCAGTTTCAAGAGTCTTTGGTGGAAGGCTGTGGTGGGAGAGTTCCTCCCTCCACACCTCCAATCTGCTGTGCATAAGCACATCAAGACTTCCCATCATTCTTGGAAAAAGAGTGTTTAGACTCATAGATGCAGATATTGTCACTTGAAAGACAGCACATCATACTGAAAAGCGGAGGGTGGGATACTGACAATATTTGCCACACATATCAAATACAAATATAGTGTCCACTGTACATCCCATAAACTCATCTTCTCATCCCAATTAACAACAAGCTAATGACAAGGATGTCACCATCCCACCTGCTGTGATAGGCCTGTAAATCCTTCAGACTGGTGAGTGATTCAAATCCAAATTGCTTGAATATCTCTTTTGTAGAGTCACTCATTCTCCACTGTCTTACCCTGGGACTCCTAGAAAGTAGAACCTGAGTCAACAGTTACATGCCGACACTTAATTGCTCAAGTAAATGGGTTTGAAAGAAAATGAAGTAGAATGGAGAAATAATAGATATAAGTGAGGGTGCTACCAAGACGTTTACAACTTCATGATAAGTTGACTGCTCAATCTTAGAGAAACTTCTGACTATTAGAAGACAGTAACAATTTCAAGAACTAGTGCTTAAGAGTGCCATCAAATAAATTCTCAGTCCCATTTCACCTAAAAGCACATTTCAGGTGTGTTTATCGTGCATCCACATATTTAGTGGGAGGAAGGGAGGAAAATTTGACCAATTGTATCTCTCATCAGTCAGTTTACTTCACTGGACATTAAATTTCTGTCTTTTGTATTTGCCTTGAATGAAATCCCAGTGGGTTCTGTAACCTGTCAAGCCTTGGTGTCTATAAACAAACTTGAATGCCCAGGAGTTTTAATAAGATCTCCAAGGTTAATCACAGATATTGAAGAAAACTTTCTTTGTTGCCTGCTGTCTTTGCATTTATTTACTTTATTTGCAATTATCCTATGCTGTTTTGTACATTAAAAAAAATTTTTTTAGCAGGCAACCTCCTGAAAGGCAAACACAAACTATCCCTATTTGTTCTCAACCCATAGTACCTGATCATAATAATTAACATTTATTGAATATTTAAAACCTGCTAATATTATTTAGTCCCCAGAACAAATATAAATATAAAACTATTAAGTTGCTTTCCCAAAGTTTCCAAATTGCTAATTGATGGAGATGAGTTTTGAATCAGGTAGTCTGGCCCCAGAGGAGAGAACTTAGCTTCTCTCCAAGGTTGCTTCTTTAGCATAGTCACTAAGGCATAATTTCAGGAATCTGTGGGCTTTTTAGAGAAGATGAAAAAGATGAAAGGAAGATGGGAGAAATAGCCTCATTTGGGGGCATCTTTATATTACCAATAGTGCAGTTATAGAGGTGAAAAAATGATATATTCATTTCCATTTTAAAATAAAATAATTGGAAATTAAATGATTAAACTTTTTGTCACACTATAATCCCCTTCATTTATTTTGCAGGAGTGGTTTAATCTTATTTTCAATAGTGCTATTGCTTGCACAGTCAGATTATATAAGAAGGAAGTATGGGTGAAATTTGCTCATCTGTTACTAAATTTTACCGACTTTATTTCGTTGCAAAATGAAAATTCAAATAGAATTATGTAATTTTAAAGTCAGATTTTTGTAGAGGGCCGCCTGGGAGGCACCTGGGCATTTCCTTAATTATCATCAGCTGAACTCAGGGCGTAGGCCGAGTCACGCCCTGGGAACATGCTTCCCCAATGAGGCTGGACATGCTAATCAGTTCTGACTTCATAGCAGCCCAGGTGTCAGCAGGGGCGGGTCTAGATATGTAAATCCAGTAATGCTGGGGCCTAGTTAAGAATGCAAATAAGCCGAAACCGGTTTGGCTCAGTGGATAGAGCATCGGCCTGCGGACTGAAGGGTCCCAGGTTTGATTCCGGTCAAGGGCATGTACCTTGGT
Source organism: Eptesicus fuscus (assembly GCF_027574615.1). NCBI lineage: Eukaryota > Metazoa > Chordata > Mammalia > Chiroptera > Vespertilionidae > Eptesicus > Eptesicus fuscus. The sequence continues at coordinate 66,746,072 of NC_072474.1, read as the reverse complement.
TGCGGTCACATCCCCAGTAGGGGGTGTGCAAGAGGCAGCTGATCGCTGTTTCTAACTCTCTATCCCTCTCTCTTCCTCTCTGTAAAAAATCAATAAAATGTATTTAAAAAAAAAAAAAAGAATGCAAATAAGCTCCTTTGATCCTAAGTTTTGGTGTTACTTCCTGGATTTTGGGATATAAAATAAACCTGGGTGGCTCAGGGTCGTCGTCCTCATGCTGCCTCTCCATGAGAGAGGAAAGATGGCGCCCCACCCAGCCCCAGCTTCGTGAATCTATTTCTGCGTCTTGTTTTCTTTATTTCTATTATTTCTCAATCCCTGGCCGCCTCCATTTAGAACCGGTTCATTCATCTCTTTTGCCGCGGGACACGGAAAAGGGAGATCCCCGCCATGTTTGGCCCCCGCCGCATCAGGCCCCCGCAGATTTTTAAAATGCTGTCTATTTCTTCCAATGGTATTTGGTATTTTAAAACATAAAAAAAAAAGATTTAAAGGATTTTGAAACTTCTTAACTCATTTAATGGAAATGTCAACATGAGGCTACTTTTTGTCAGGTTATGAGGTATTCAGTAATAGATCATCCATATTAGTGATTTTCTTGGCAGATTGTTTAGTGTGGAACAAGATACCCTATGAATCCTCCAAAACAGCCTGTACTGGCTGCTAATCACCCAAGTGTCAGAGCTTATAGCTTTAATATATCTTTCTCGGACTATATCAGAAGACAGTAACAATTTCAAGAACTAGTGCTTAAGACTGCCATCAAATAAATTCTCAGTCCCATTTCACCTAAAAGCACATTCCTAGTTATGACAGAGGAGGGCAGATGTCCTTAGTCATGAAGAAATTCTCATTGAAATCTGACTTCCAACTTTTCAAAAAAAAAAAAAAGGAGTCTTTATTGGGAAAGCATTATTCAAGTAAGATGGTGTGATTGAGGCGACAGAAAAGGTCTCCTCTCAGCGTTAGTGGGCGGGTCGTGTCCCCTTGGGCAGGGTGTTTTTCTGAGCCCAGGTCCCCCTTTGTTTCCTGGTTAACAGTCTGTATTTTCAAATCCAGCCTATCAATTCCTGCTTCTGCCTGGGGCTCACTCCACAGCCTCTGGCTCATTCCCACTCTAGCTATAGTCTTCCATTTATTTTGGTGATTCAAATTAGTTACTTTCCTCACATATGTAAATTGACTTTGGACTGAACTTTCATTGTATTTCTTACTAGTGCCTTAATCCCAGGGTTTTGCCCTGTTCTGATAAACTTGAATCTGTTATTTTCCTCATTGTTCTGCTTGATGATACTTAGAGCATTTTGGTCGCTGTGTGTGTACCTCTTACTTTATGAGCTTCTAATTTCTCTTATCCACACTCTTGCATGTCTTTGGACTCTAACTCATCCACCTTGTTTGATTTTTGACTCTTGTTCTCTTGCGTTGTGAAAAAGAAACCTGAGTATTCTTCCTTCTCTAATTGCCTGATAATTCTGCCTTTATAAGAACTGGACTAATTCTTATGTCACTGTGTATTACTCATACATTTTCATCTAAGATTTTAGTGTGTGCTTCCTTTTGAGTGTATAATATTTTTTATATTCTACACAATTTTGTGTATTCTACAAATGAATATAAATAGGAGCGAGATGTGAAATAGATAAAAACTTTGGTCACCATCTCGGGATGGAGCTTCTATTCCCAGATCATTTGTTTAGGAGAAGTTTCCTGCAGGCAAAAGAAAGGGATATGAGGAAAGCTTTGAAGATTTGAGTTGGCACCTTGATGAAATCTGGCCCTGAAAATCTTTGAAATCCTGCTGTAAACTGTAAAAGCTAAAAAATGTAGATTTTGTGTGTGTATGCTTGTGTTGAAAAAAAACCACCTGTGTAAGACATTTAGTTATGCAAAAATAAAGGACATCTTCTGATGATAAAATACAGTATAATTGTCAGAAAAAATATATTGAACTTTGTTTAATTTGTCTTTGATTCATATAGTACATTATCACTTTCCCCTTCCTAGGATAGTAGCAGACTGAGCTCACAGGGGAGATAGGAGTGATGTAGCCACACAACCCAGCAACACCACCTGCCTGGTTCCCAGCCAAAAGCCTCCCTGAGAGACGTGCTCAGGAAGTCCCAGTTCCACAATGCCCTCTCATCACCCTGGGAGAATGAACTCAGCAGGGTGGGGCCACAGAGTGATGGGACAGGCCCAGTGCTTCAACAGGTTGTGTGTGGAGGGTGCCTACTGTGCACCTGAGGTGGGGAAGAATGGTCCCCTTTCTAAAACTGCACAGTTCAATCACTGTCTGAGTCTCTGCCAAGAGCTTCTCCAGAAAAAGCGTTCCCCGTAGGTCCCTGTTGGGTGCAGCCTCAGACCCTCTGCAGGACCCACACACAACAGAGTGATATGGCCAGCAGTTGGAGGACCGAGCAGTGTACTCCCCAGGCTGGTGCTGTAACAATAAGAGTGCTGGATCCTGGGAAGGTGGCATCTGGGTCTCTAGCAGACTCCCTTTTCTCCGAGGAGGACTGAATCCCCACGGATTTTCACCGCCAAATGCTGTGCAGGCTCCTCTTTTCATCTCTGTTGCTCTGGCTTGGGGATCCCTGCATGGGGTTGAGACCCCTCACTCTTGCCGGGAGGGAGTTTTGCAGCGGAGATATCCCGCCCTCCAGCTTCTCAGTTACCATGCTTGGGTGTTGGGGCCAGCCCTTTCTGTGTCTCCACCCTTTTTATCAGTCTCTGTGTGGCTTCTTCTGTAAATCCTTGGTTATAATAGTTCAGTTCAGCTAGAGTTCAGTTGGTTATTCAGGTTGATTGCTCTATACTTTAGCTGTAATTCTGGCTTGGTGCTGAGACCAGTGAGTGTAGCTTCCAGCTACTCTGCAGCTATCTTGAAATCCCCTAGAGTAACTTGGATTTAAAGGTCATAATTGCTGGCCCAGCTGGTATGACTCAGTGGTTGATTGTTGACCTATGAACTAGGAGGTCATGGTTCAATTCCCGGTCAGGGCATATGCCCAAGTTGTGGACTCTATCCCCATTGTGGGGTGTGCAGGAGGCAGCCTATCAATGATTTTCTTATCATTGTTTCTATCTCTCTCCCTCTCTCTTTCTTTCTGAAATCAATAAAATTTTTTTAAAGGCAAGAAATGTTTAATTGTGTGTTTATTAAAATAAAATGCTTTTTTAAAATGCCAAGGGAGCAGTTGGATGTAGAGGCTCTGGTAAAAATGTCTTGAATCATAAACAGTGCAAGTGAGCAATACTGCTTTCCAAGAATAAGAGAACTTGATACAGCAAAAGGAATAGACAAAATAAAGCACTTCAGTTTTCCCCCCAGATATATACTAGATAAAAGCCAAGTGCTATACCATTTTTTCCTCAAAACTTCCATTATAACAAAAATGGATTGTGAATCAAAGGGTGCTCAACCTCAGAGTAAAATGGTTCCCAGTGTTCATTTATCTAGAATAGGAAATTGACACATGTACCACTTAGAAAAATTATGATTTATGTCACTAGTTCATTGTTTTCCTTCCTCTACCATCACCCAAGACTACCTTCTGTTTGAGGGCAAACCCAGTACCAAACACCTGCGTGGCAGCTATGGTCTCTGCTTCTCTTTCACATGATGTTAGCCTGATCCATCTGCAAGAAGAGTTTGTGTGCCAGTCCTGATTATTCAGATGGGACTAGACTCTTTAGAAATTTTTAAGAATTTAAGGAACAGTAAGTAGCTTTTCTTCTCCCTCTGCTTTCTTTGATCTAAATGTCTTATTGGGGTTTTTATCACCATCTTTTCTCTGATAAGAGTAACCTCACATATCAATGAGACTTTACTTGATCTAGGGCCAACTAGCCCTTGTGGGGTAATTAACTGGCATACTGATTGGCAAAAACCCAGCCCAAATTTTTGTAGGTGATTTTTGGCACAGGTAATTGTCTACTTGTGAATAATTTCTAAAATTGTGGTCAGCAGAAGGTAAATGATATTTTGATTCTGAAGCATCTTACAAATAAATTACCACATAAAATTATAAATGCCAAGGAATTTGATTTAAAATTTAAAATATTTTTGACCAATCTAGATTCTGGCACATAGGAAAATTATTTCTGAATATTTAAAATAAGTTTCCTATATATTGTAACTATGTTTACAATTTTTACTTCACATATAAAAGTTTTATTATTTCTTTTCCTAAACAATGAGGTAGTAGCATGGAAATATTTTTGTTAGCTTCTTCATTTATTTTTTAAAAACTATCTATTGAGCTCCTCTAATATATAAACAACTATGTGAGTGGCGGGGGTTTACTCTTTGATGCATAGAATATTACCTGTAAAATCACAGATAACAAAAGGTTACAAAATTAAATTAATCAAGAGGCAGCTATTAAACTCATTGAATTATACAGTTAAATTATATGCATTTTACTGTATGTAAATTTTATTTTATTGTCTATAAATTATACCTCAATAACTCTGAGTTTTGCGGGGGCCTGATGCGGCGGGGATCTCCCTTTTCCGTGGCCAGCACGGAGAGAGATGAAACTGGTTCTTGATAGAGGCGTCCAGGGATTGAGAAATAAAGAAATAAAGAGAGACACAGAAGTAGATGCAAGCTGGGTCCCAGGTGGGTCACTGACCTCCTCTGCTGGAGAGACAGACGACCCCTGAGCCACGCAGCACATTTATTTATACTCCCATATACAAGGCAGGTTCACTGAAAAACTTAAGATTAAAGGAGCTTGGGAGGGCCCAGGTCTATTTCATTTCCTCTTTTCCTGTGCTAGACTGGTTCCACATCTCAAAGCCCTCTTCCAGAACCTAGACAAAGGTAAGCCAGGAAATAACAACACCTGCGCACTCCTGGGGCGAGGTGCAACTGACATGACTATCTCAAATATCTTGGGCTTAATCAACAGCAAGCTAAAGAATGTCCATGTGTCTTCCCAGGGGGCCCTCTACATCTCCCCCATTTTTAATTTTTAAAAAATCTTGCATTTACAGACCAGAAATAAACATATAAGAATGAAAAATGTTTGAGTCCCAATTTCAATGTCCAGCAGTTCCTCGTGTGTACATGTCAGCAGTGATATCTGGATGGTGGACAAACGGTGGCGATGCAGGCCCGACCGTCTCTGGTTTGGTCCTGGGCATCCTGCAGTGACGCACAGCTGCTGACTGCTAGCATGGCAAGGTGTCATCAGCGTCTTCCATCCCTGGACTGTTTCTCCTCTTGTCTTCATGGCTGGAGCATTCCTGTCAATTCCTCTCTTGCAGGAATCCACATGGTCTTGGAGTTGTTTTCTGAAAATACACAAACATATTCTCGACCAAAAGTTAGTAAAGCAATCCTTTCTATAAATTTGACTTGGGATCTTTTTCATTTTTTGCCCAAAATGATTTTCCTTTGGCTTATTCTGATACTATGTGTGTTTTTTCATAGGTGTCCTGCTCTTAGTATTATAAATGAAAATTAGTTTTCAAAGTAAAAATTTTTCTGGATATTTTTCCTTACATAATATTTTTCCACTATCACCCCTTTGTTTTTGATTTAATTATTAGGAGGATTTTGCAAAATTTTTATAATGTAGTCTTGATCACTTTAAGTTTCATCTGCACAAAAATATGACTGCCTTTAGGTTCATTACATGTTAAGTAATTTTACCATGAAATGAACTACCAATAGAAATTTTTGTTAATACTTTAGGAACAGCCTTTTGTACAATTAAATTTTCTTGAATATTCAATTATTCCATTTAGCCAATTTAAATTAATCTGAAAATTTGACTATTTTACTGTTAAAATTTTAATACTCTTAACAACAATGTTAGTTTATCCTGTAAATGTTAAATGGAAAGGTTTATTTGCATCCTTGATAAAGCCCTGAGCATTCCTGGATTTAGGCTGGATTTAGACATAGGGCAGCTGCCATCAGCCAACTCTCTGTTGCCTGGGTCCCAATCCAAGCTGGGCCATGTCTCTTTCTGTTGTATGGGTCTCTTTCCGATTTTGAGCTGGGCCAAGTCTCTGTATGTTGCCTGGGTCCCGATCTGAGCTGGGCATGGGAAGCGCGAAGCAGCCATGGGGCAGGAGACCTCCCTCAGAAGGGGCGAGTGTTCAAGCCCCTGCAATGTTGGGGGGGTGAGGTTCTGTGCCCCACCTCTGTTGACCCCCTTTTTCTCTCCTGATGGCCCCTTGCGACTGTGCCTGTCTTAGGTTGTTCCTCCCTTGAGGAATCTTACCCGTCTTTGACTAACCAGCCATCCTCCGGGGCCAAGCAGGGTGATGTGAGGTTCAGTTCCGTCTCCTTGATAGCCTATGCCCCTATGGCCTCCATGCCCAGCACCTGCCTTGGGATCCCCTCGCCTGCTGGCGGGGCCCTGGCATTGATCACATATCTTGGGGAACCCAGGTTTCTTCTCCAGGGAGGGCCCAGCTCATGCCATTGTGCGAGAGACAGATCCGTGGTACCAGCCATCACGAGGCTTCAACCTCAGCATGAACTGAAAACTCAGGCAACAGCTGTGGGACGGTCCCTCTTGGCAAAAAGGACCAATATAGAATGCTCAATTGCCTTCCCAAGGGGGCCTTCCACACAGTGGAATTAAATCCTTTCATGTGCTTTAAAATTGCTGTCAAACATTCAAAGAATTAGTTTGTAAGTTTGTTTGGTATATGCTGTTGTAAAATATCAAAAATTATAATGACATTGTAGAAAAATATCATGTAAGGATATCCTTTGCTCTAGGCCATGGCAATCCAATTTCAAACTGGCTGTCAATTATTTAGTTACTCTGTTTTGCCATTTTTGGGGCCAAAACCTTCATAACATTTAAAGTATATTTATTAATTTTTATTTGATAAGGCTTTCCATGCAATTTCAAGTATATTAGATATTTTTAAAAGATTTCCTTTAAGAAGAGAGGATAAATTTCTTGTATTACTCCGGGCCCTTGGAGCTTTCCAAGAATCATCTCTGTTAAGACCTTGAAATTTTAACATGGTAAAAAAAAAACCATCAAATATATATATATATATATATCCGTATATGATTTAAAGATTATAATACTTTTTTATAATTATCTTAATATATCAAATTTAAACTTTTAGAGCTGGCCAGTCAAATATTTTTAGCATGTCCTAGATTAATAACACAATAACACTTTATATTTCTAAGAATAAATACAAGACATAATCAATTAAGAGCTTCAATTCTGTCCTCTAGGTTTCATGCAATGCATACTCAGATCAACATTTCAGTATTATAACAATTCAATACATTTAGATCTTTTAAATTTATCATTTGATTTAGTAAACTTCCAAGGTCTTTTTAAATTTCCAGCCGATAGGCCTGGCCCAGCCTCTAAATTTCAAAATGGTCACAATTTTCCTGCTGGGGAAGTCAAGAAGCAACCTCTCAGCCATTCATATGTAAACTTGACTATTTTCTTCCTGCTATTTACTTGCCTCCGGTGGGAAATTTCAAGAGTTACTTTAGATGTCTTGGGACACTAGCCTGTATTTCTTTCTCTGGTTCATCTTTGCCATTTTTAAGTCCAAAACAGTCTCGGGTTTTTATTCTGTACACAGCAAAAAGTTAAGTTCAGCTCAAAACTATGCACACTCGTTTTTAAACTGGCCTTTTCCCTTTACATGTGCACAGAAACCCCAGATGCATTTATGAATTTGTAAAAGCTTTAAGTCATTAGCTGGAAAATAAATAAAGATGGCGAAGATGAGGCCTTTCAAAGTGGCCTTTCCCCCACCTCCTTGTTTCTTCGGGGGAAGTTTCAGTAATGGTCTGGCATCTACTGTTTTTATCTTATTTATTTTTTTCAATTTTTATTGTTATTTTTATTTTTTTAAGGAAAGAAAAAGATTTTTTAAGATAAAGAATTATTGGCAGTTGCTGAGAAGTTCCTTTTAGACTTTTTCTACCTGGTTACAAGTAGTTTACACATGGAGGCAGAGGAGGTGCAGATGGTATTCTTTGAGACTTGCACCCTTCCATAGACATTCTTAAGCTCTCCTGTGCTGAATCAAGGCCATCACCATTTAAAATAGAATTTTTTTTTTTCTGGACTTTTGCTGAGTATTGGTCACACAACTGCTTTCTAACCTTTTCCCAGGTTTCATTAACAAAACTTAAGAAAGAAATCAAGAATCTGACTACGCTTAACAGAGCATAGTTTAAAGCATTTTTGAGGATTACCCACGTTTTACACCTGGTTGATTTAATTTTTACAACAATCCACTCCTCCTTACCTTAAGTCTGTGGTGCGCGCACACTTCTAGGAGCGATCCCTTGCCTCTTGCCTCTCCTTGGGCGTCAATACGCGGGGGCCTGATGCGGCGGGGATCTCCCTTTTCCGTGGCCAGCACGGAGAGAGATGAAACTGGTTCTTGATAGAGGCGTCCAGGGATTGAGAAATAAAGAAATAAAGAGACACAGAAGTAGATGCAAGCTGGGTCCCAGGTGGGTCACTGACCTCCTCTGCTGGAGAGACAGACAGACCCCTGAGCCACGCAGCACATTTATTTATACTCCCATATACAAGGCAGGTTCACTGAAAAACTTAAGATTAAAGGAGCTTGGGAGGGCCCAGGTCTATTTCATTTCCTCTTTTCCTGTGCTAGACTGGTTCCACATCTCAAAGCCCTCTTCCGGAACCTAGACAAAGGTAAGCCAGGAAATAACAACACCTGCGCACTCCTGGGGCGAGGTGCAACTGACATGACTCTCTCAAATATCTTGGGCTTAATCAACAGCAAGCTAAAGAATGTCCATGTGTCTTCCCAGGGGGCCCTCTACACTCTGAGTTTAAATTAAAGAAGCAATATTGAGCATCTAAAAATTACCAAAATCATGTTGGTTGCTAGAGCTACAGGGATAACTCAGATTTAGTTCTAACTTTTAAAACCTCACAATCAAATAACTAATATAGTAATTAAAATAAAAGTTGACCACTTACTAGTACAAAATACAAGAATGGAAGCATTTTAAAGGAGAATGTACTACATAAGGAATATTCAACTAATTCTTGAAAGTTAAGAGAGAGATATTTAGGGAGATAAGATCTAAGTACTAAACTTCTTATAATATGTAAATCATCTCACTCATTCACGTTTTACTTTTGAATGATCACAAACCTCTTCTAGAAGTTCTTCCTTAAATCCCCTGTCTGTATTAATTGCCCTTCTCACAGAATGTTGGCATGTTGCTGTTATGGAAGTTTTACTTTTCTAATACTCCATTAGATTGTTAGTTGCTTCAGGACTCAGTTCTAGGCCTGGCCTGTGAAAATTGATCCACATGTATTTACTTAACTGAACTAAACTGAATAGAAATGATAGCAGAGCTGAGTTGTCAAGGAGTTTTTTAAATAATTGTGTATGGAGAGAATGGAATTTATAGCAGAGAACTGTTGGTCCTGTAATAACAAATTCTGTTCAGGCAACTATAAATGGTTTTATGGTGTCAAGTGCATATGAACCAGGGTGACTGGAAGAGTAGACAAGGAGGGTATTTTCTTTTAAGTACTTTTTTTTAACTTGTAGATTCTAGGAGTCATTGAAGAATTTCAGTCAGTGCTATAACATGATTAGATTTGTGTTTTAGATAATTTACCCCCCTATAGAATGACATTAGGAGGATAATTATGGAAGCAGGAATTTGGTCAGGAAGTATTGAAATAATTCAAGCAAGAGGTAATGTGGGCCATAACTAAGACAGAGGCAGTAAAAATAGTGGACCAGGGTTCGATTCAAGAGACAGAATTGCCAAGCATTTAATGACTGGACAGTTATGGTTCTTAAAGAAGAGAAATGTCAAAGGGTAATAATGCATTTTATTTTGCATATGTTGAATTTAAAGTAGAAATTTCTAGTAAAGATGTATAGTAAGCAATTAGTTATATGAGTTTTGTATTAAAAAAAAAAACATTAGTTCAAATAGTAGGATCTGAGATCCTTAGGAAAGAAGACAGAGTAAGAGGAGAAGAGCAGAGGACAAACTGTTAAGTCTTGTCATAATGTAGTGTGTACACAGAGGAGAATGTAGTGAGGAAGTTCAGGATATTGGGAGATGCAGAAAGAGAATTATAAAGAAATGAAAAATCAACTCAAAATAAAGCAATTATTTTTTTCACAATTTGCTTGGGTTACCTGGATATTCTGGAATATGGGCATGGCTTATCTGAATTTTCTTCATATAGGGTGGCAGTCAAAGTGTCAGCCAGGGCTGAGATTTACATGAAAGCTCAGCTGGGAATGAATTCACTTCCAAGATCACATGGTTGCTGTCAGGACTTAATTCTTCATGGATTGTTGGAATGGGGACCTCAGTTCTTCCTTGACTGTTAGCCAGAGGCTGCTCTCAGTTCCTTGCCAAATGGGCCTCTCCAACATTGCTGCTTCTTTCATCAAATCATGGAAGCCAAAGAAGCAATAGAGTTTTCTAGCAAGACAGAAGTCACAATCTTTTGAAACCTAATTATGGAAGTGACATCCTATTACTTTTATTGTATTGGGTAGAAGAATGTCACACTCAAGGGAAGAGCATTACATAAGAGCATGAATTCCAGGAGGTGGGAATCATTAGGGGCAGGCATCTTACAAATCTGTCCATCATAATGGCTAACCTTTTCCAGGACAGTGTGAAGAAGTGTTTCAATGAAAAAGTAGAAGAAAGCAGATCACGGTGGTTGAGAAACACATGTCAAATAAGAAATTGGAGTTTTGTGTAGACAACTTTTTAAGACTTCCTGAGAAAGAAAGAAGAAAGTTAAGGGACTGGGACAAGGCAAGGTTTTCTATGGATGGAGAGAATCTAGTGTGTCTATGGGGTGAGAAGGAACCGTTAGAAAGGGAGAGAAACAGAAAAAAGGAAGGTGCTAACTGATGGAGCACATTTCTTGAGAGTGTGTAGAGAATGTGACCATGCCCCAAACAAAGAGAAGGAACATCTTTTCTTCAATGATAGCACAGAAGAAATTAATTGTAGGCAATGTAGGTAAGTTTGTAAAGTCAACAGTTTGACCTGACTTCAAGTTTCTGCTGAAGTAGGAGAAGAGGTGAGAAATAATGTCTTGGTCTAAGGGTCAGAGACAGGCATAGAGTTGAAGAGGGTAGCAGTTTAGAATAGCAGCAGAGGAAAATAGGAGAAGGCATGAGTGACTGAAGCTTGTGTCTAAGATATCTAATTACATCTGAATATATTTACTATGTATAAGCCATTTATAATGTGTGTTATAAACCTTTAACCTTTCTGATTATGGTGATGATATGATGAAAACTGTTTAAAGAATTACTTGGCCATATTATAAACGGTTGCGTTAGAGAGGGAAGAACTTGGCCTTATTAAGAACATTGAGGCAACTGTGGCTGTAATTCAGGCAGAAGGCAATAAATTCCCAAACCAGGTGAGAGGGTAAGGAAGAGGATGGTTAAATTAAAATGTGACAATAACATTGGAGTGGGTAGATGGTTCTGATAATTGTGTAGGGATGAGAAAAAAAGGAGGCATAGATTAAGATATTTGAATGATAAGTAGGCAGTGCATAAGAACTGAGCTTTGTATCTCTAAACAAATAAAGATTTTAAAGATACTGTTATTCCCACAGATTTCTTATTCTGTTACTTCATTCAACTCTTATTAACAACACAAAAAGTACAGAAAAATTAACTATACAATTCAAGAGATAAAGTTCATTTACCAACTAGTAAGGAGATTTATTGGAATTTGTAACTATCATAAAAACCAGGTTACCTGAATGTCCTTAAATGTGAGTCTGTATCAGATTTGGGAAATAATATTTATTTCCTGAGTCATGCTCAGAGAGGGCAAACAGCATGGGATGATATATGTGTGTTAAGAATTTATCTCTTTGAAGTCTCATTTGGAAATCCCTTTGCCCGTTATCACTTAAGCATGGCTGAGTGTCATAGCCTAGTCAAAGACACAAAAAGGGAACAAAATTAGGGTAGTTTTGATTTTTGATAGATTAGAAAGAAAGGTTATGATTGTTGAAAGTTGCTAAATGAAGATGTAGAGAAACTTACAGCTGGTAGGTATCTGAAAGACCAATTTAAATTTACATTAGCTTGCATTTAAGTATTAGTCATTTAAGCTTTCATTTTCTGTAAGTGGCCTAGACTGTTTGGTGGCAAGTCAAAATTGTAAATAGCAAACCACTCTAAGGCTACCAGGGACTGGATGCTTAATTTATGGTTAAGGCTTGATTAAGTATTAAATGGCAGTAAAAGGAACTTTCTATGATTATCTGATTAGCTTTTAGCATCCAGAGATCTCTTCTCAGGGGAATCTGTGCTCTATAATTATGGACCAGTAATATAAATATCTAATAGAGATTTTTGATTCATGTACCAACAACACACTAACTAAAGGAAAATTATAGGAAAGCATTTAATAAAGAATTTGCAATTTGTCCCAATTTCTCCTTTAGGGACGTAAGCACAGGTGACCAAGGGTGCCTCAGCCAGTCTCTAAACAGACACTGACACGTACGACCCAAGGTACTTACTTAATATTGACCGAGCATAAATTACACAGGAGACAGACATGCAATGCACGAATCACACACTGTTTATTTACCAGAGTCCTGGTGGTTTCCAGACCTCGGCAGGCCACCCGGGGATCCGCGCCGACAGACACACACACACTGGACGTTGGACGTTGCAGCTGTGGCTCAGGGTCTTGTTTGAGGCCTCGGTTTCCGGCTCACTGTTCGGACTCACAGTCCACGGCAGAGCTCGGGCAGATTGCAGGAAGGGGGGTGGAGAGTGACTGTCTGTGGAGGAGCAGAGCAGGCCTCTCTGATCTTCCTCTGGTGCTTCCTCTTTTTATGTGCCCAGATGGGCGTCTTCAGTGTGTCTTATCAGCGGGTCCCAGGAGCCTTGCATATTTGGTTTTACATATGAGGAACAGATCACTTTATCTATTTCCTACATACAGGCCACTCAAGGGTGTTTATCAATTTGTTTACATTCCATTCCATACTTTAATATCAAACTGTAATTCCACACTTTAATACTTATTCTATATTATATCTTACCCTTATTACTATTACTATAACACAATTTTGAATATATAGTGAGTTTTTCTTTAAGAAAAAACTTTTGTTATTATTATATAAAATTTTATTTTTGAATTTAGGACTATGTGAAAAATTTCTTCACTTTGTTTCTTTGAAAAGTAGAACACTAAAATGTATTTAATTATTTAAAAAAGTTACTGGTAAGTAAATGTGTGTTTATGCTTGGCTCAGATTATCTGCAGAGCTATTCTATGAATGTGTTATATTAAAAACTTTCAATTTTTAATTATTGAAACTAGGAATAGACTTTAGATAATGTATTATAGCACTGTACTCCTAAAATTTATATAATGTTATTAACTAATATTATCCTGATAAATTTAATTAAATACATTGAAATACATGATTAGAATTAATTTTAATGTAAGTTATTTAGATTTTAGATACATAATTATTATGATCTTATCAGCTTATTTTTAAATTGTGACTTTAAATTTCAACATTCAGGAATATGGTTTTCTATATAACTACTAAATTATAAATTTTAGAGCTAATAAATGGATTCCTTTGTCCATTTTTTAAATCAAAACATATTTCTTAGGATGTTTGTAGCCTTTCCTTGAAGAGAATTTTATGGCTAAGCAATGTTCTGCATTTCTCTTTTCTGAATGACTTTTCTGAGGAATTAATGCAACATGTGGCAAAAGTAGGTTTACAGTTGTGAGTACATGAAATGCAGTTTATTCTTGTATTATTATTTATTAATTTTTGTATAATTTTCCATACGAACACCTGCAAAACTACTTTGCCCCACCCTATACATTGCCATGTATTGTATATCATCAAAGAGGGATACTTTATCAAACAATGTCTATAGAACCCTGCATGGAACTCATTTGGGGAAACCATTTTTTTTGTCTAACTCTTATAGTTTACAGATGAAATAACTGAAGTTCTAGATGTGTAAAATTACTTTCCCAAGCCATAATTCTACTTAGTGACAGATGCAGAAAGCATAACAACAAAGCTTGAATATCATCCCTACTGTCTTGGTCTCTATATGAATGGATCTCTTAAACATTCTAATAACCAACCTCTTTTGATAAATGTATACTAAATTCTCAATTAGTTGTTTGGGTTAAGTGTCTATGAAATTCAATGTTATATCAGTTATGCATTTGCTTTTAGATGGCACTCCTACCACACTCATTTTAAATTATCTTATACTAGAGGCCCAGTGCATGATTGAATCATGCACGTGTAGGGTCCCCTACACGCTCTCGCTTTTCGCGGTGGAGCTGGGTGCCTGTATGCTGGTGCACCAGGCCTTTCAGAAGCCTCTGGCTCGGCGGAGGCTTCTGAAAGGCCTGGTGCCAGAGCAGACAGGCACCCAGCTCCCCCACTTTTGATGGTCTGTGGCCGCTGAGGGGGGCTACCCTGCTGTTGAGAGGTGCAGGGGGCGGGACTCCCGCCCCCTGCGCCTCTCAATGGCCGCTGAGGGGGGCTGCCGCGGACACCTGGCTTCCCTGCCGTTGAGAGGCGCAGCTGGGTGTCCGCGGCAGGCCCCCTCAGCGGCCGGAGATCTGGCCATTGAGAGGCGCAGGGGGCAGGAGTCCCGCCCCCTGCGCCTCTCAACATCAGTGGCAGCGGATCTGTGCCTCTCAATGGCCGGATAGGCCACCCCGAGTCCCGCCCCCCAGCCTCCTGCCGCCCAATCGTGGGCGTAGCAGAGTGATGGTAATTTACATGTTACTCTATTATTAGATAGGATAATGAAGAGGTAATATGCAAATTAACCCTCACACCCTCACAAGATGGCTGCCTACGACCAGGCCGGCAGGGGGGTTAGTGAGGGATGACCAAATGACTGAACAGCAGGTTGCATGGGGCGACCAGGCTGGTGGAGGGGCCATGAGGGGTGACCAGGCCAGCGGAGGGGAAGTTAGGGGTGACCAGGCTGGCAGAGGGGGCCAGTTGGGGGCGACAAGGCTGGTGGTGGGGGAAGCAGTTAGGAGCGATCAGGCCGGCATGCAGAAGCAGTGAGGGGTGATAAGGCTGGTGGGGGGGGGGCAGTTATGGGCGACCCGGAAGGCAGGCAGGCAGGTGAGTGATTAGGAGCCAGCAGTCCAGGATTGTGAGAGGGATGCCCCTGATTGGAGAGAGTGCAGGCTGGGCTGAGGGGGACCCCGCCCCCCCAAGCATGAATTTCATGCACCAGGCCTCTAGTATTTCAATAATAGCCTAGAGAAGTCAACTAAAACACTGATGTATGAACTTACCAGAAGATTCTTTGTTCATGGATATAATACTCTACTTCAATATGATCATAATTTCTTGGTTCTTTCAATAGTGTAATACTTTCCTAAATCTTACCAACACTAATTTGTTACCAAAAAAATTGTTACATTTCCTTGCATTCATCTTAAAAAGTTTATAATTTAATTCTTGGATATATTTTTCTAAAAAGAATCTTTTCAAAACTCTTAAACATTTTTGCCAATTAAAACATATCTTTTTAATTTATGAACATAATTTCTTTCTCAAGGACACTAATTATCTTCTCTTTTACACATTATAGGCTGATAACCAGTTAATTTTGTTCTTTCAGAGATGCATTGTTTTTGGAATAGTCATGAATTTTTGCAAAACACAGGTGGATAAAGTAGGACCTCATGCTGCTGCTGCTTCTGTCATGGTCCTTTATAAAACAGAAACACTAAATATGGCAATTAGAAAAAAAAACAACCATCAAATAAAGGATGAGTAATTAAAATGATCAGAAGTTTACAAAATTTGGTCAGCTTTGAGAGTTATATAACAATGACTTACTCCCTACTTTAATTCAAGGTATTCTTGCACTAATTATCATGATGCCCTGGGCCTTTCCTAGCATACTCTTTGTTCTTGGCCAGAGTGCAATGTAAGGTGAGTTCCCTTTAAAACCGTCCATACAAATTTGAAAACAAGAACACAAAAGGAATCTGGTGAAAAGTATTAGAATGAGTTTCTTAGAGGTCTAAATTGTATCTGCTTATGCATTACAATAAACAGATACTACACCAAATAAGAAAGAAATGACAATGAAATGTTCCAGAAAACTATAAGCTTGTAGATGTTAACCTAGGAAGAAAAAAAATATACAATAAGTTTTGAGTATATTCTAAAACTCCCAATTTTTCTATTTATAGTCTGAAAAGCAAAGTTCAGAAAAGCTATGCATAAAATAATTTTGTACATTATTAACAACACTACTCTAAAGGGGCAGAAATTAGTTCAAACATAGATCTACTTTTCTGCCTTCCTTTCTCCTCTTTTCCATGTACTTCCCCTTTTTCCTTCTCTGATTCTCTTCCTCTTTTTATCCTATCCTCTTCCTTCTCTCTCATATTTTCTGCATCCTTCACTCTTCTTATTCTCTTCTCCAGTCTTGTCTCCCTCCTTCTCCTCATGGTCTTGCTCCTTCCTCCCAGAGCCATACTTTATATCTCCAAAAGAATGAATAAGTAGATGCAAAATTTTATGTTTCTTTTTAGAATTTCTTAAAGATCAATCAGTCCTTGGATATGAAGCATCAAGCTTAGTTAAACAGATGTAACTAAGATTTTTAGTAAGTCTCCTGTCTCTTCTATATCTTTTTTCTTAGAAAAAAACTAGGAAAAGACTTGATTCCATAGTTCACAGAGAAAGAAGTCAAATGGCTTATAAAATAAACCATTAGTGAGGTGCTATTTTAAGTCTATCAGATAAGCAAGGTTATAAATTTGAAGGGGAAAAAAAGATTAGCCAGGGAAACCACACTCTCATATACTGTTCAGGAGAATATAAATTGGTGAAACCTCTTTGGATCAATGTGGACATATCTCCAAAAAACCCTTAAATATACACATTCTAAGATCTAACAGTTCTATTTTTAGAAATTAAGCCTACAGGTATTTTACACATATGCAGAAAGATGTATAGGGATATTCATTTCAGTATTGATTTAAATATAGAAAGACCCTGGGAAAAAGTTAAGTGTTAAAGATAATTCAAACTGTGGCATATTCATACAAGAATACTATGTAGACTTTAAAATGATGGTGTGGATTATATGTTTCAATAAAAATTATCTCTAAGATGTTAAGTTAAATAAATAAAATAAACTTCAGAACACTGTACAATAGATTTCCATTTGTATATTTAATAATATAGGAAAATATATATGTACATATACACACACTTAAGTATAAGATATTCTATTTTCATTAAAAATTATAGAAGCAAAGCTATGAATTAGTAGAAGTTGTTGCCCTGTTTACTGTATTAATTTCACATGGGCATATATAATTTTTCTGTTAAATGTTGCATTTAAATACCATCTGAAACTCTAGCTCTATTTTGCTGCATCTACTCAGAGGATGAAGATCATTTTCAGCAATCGAACTGTCAACATCCCAGAAAATGTTGACATCACTCTGAAGGGACACGGTTATTGTGAAGAGTCCCAGAGGAGCCCTGTGGAGGGACTTCAATCACATCAATGTAGAACTCAGTCTCCTTGGAAAGAAGAATAAGAGGCTCTGGATTGACTGATGGTGGGGAAGTAGAAAGAAACTGGCCACCATTCCCACTATCCGCAGTCATGTACAGAACATGATCAAGGGTGTTACACTGGGCTTTCATTATAAGATGAGGTCTGTGTATGCTCACTTGCTCATCAACATCGGTATTCAGGAGGATGGTTCTCTTGTTGAAATCAGAAATTTTTGGAATGAAAAACACATCCACAGCATTCGTAAGAGATCAGGCATTGCTTATTCAGTATCTCAAGCCCAGAAAGATGAGTTGATTCTTGAAGGAAACAACATTGAACTTGTATCAAGTTCAGCCACTTTGATTCAGCAAGCCACAAAACTTAAAAACTAGGATATCAGAAAAAGTTTGGATGGAATTCATCTTTTTGAAAAAGGAACAGTTCAGCAGGCTGATGAAAAAGATCTAAGTTCTCCAGCTATAGAAACAGTGAGGTGCCAAATGATTCCTGACATTTTTGTGGTGTTTTGAAGATGCAATAAAAGCCTTATGTTTAAAAAATAAATAAACACTACCTGAAACTCTAAACTAAAATAAATTTTCTTTAATAATTGTCAATATAAAATCTATATTTTATATAGCTTAAATATATATAAATATATTTAAAAAGGAAAACATTCTATTTCATCTTGCAAAATAATTTTTATATAAAATGCTGCTATTAGACTAACAGTTTGTATCCTTCCCAAATTTATGTTAAAACCTAATCCTCAGTGTGCTGGTATTGGGACAGGTGATTAGTCATGAGGCAATGTCCTCAGGAACAGGATTAGTGTCCTTATAAAAGAAACCCCAGAAAGCTCCCTTGTCCCCCTCTGCCATGTGAAGACACAGGGACAAGGCAGCTGCCTGTGAACCAGGAACCAGACCCCTTTTTTTTTTTTCATAAAAATATTTTATTAACTGTTCTCTCAGCTGTTATATTCTACCAAATATTGTTTTTCATTCCCTGAGAAAACATGTTAAAATGTCCTGTCACAATTATGAATTTTCAAATAAACTTTGCAAATCTCTTTAAAAAATAAAAAGTAGCTTCAAACAATACACTTTTTAAAAGATAAACTAATCTACAAACAGAAATTATTTTAAATCAATGGACACATCCCACAAATAAAAAAAATCTGCAAATTTACTAATCATGTTATATATAAATTATTACATCATTATGGAATAAGTTATATTAAGGAAAAAAGTTATTCAAGGTAAGCCTTCAGCATTCTTTAGTATTGAACATTTAAGTGTTCTAAATAAAATGACAATGAAGGTATGAAAATTTCATAAGAATGCATAAGTACCTACTAATGCTTGCATACCAGTAATGTTCTTTGCCTGTTAATTTCACAAGTTTGTAACATCCAACAGTTCACCTTAAAATGGAATGATTTAGTGGTTCCAAATGGCCACCCAAAACTATTATGACTTTCCTATTGCAAAGAGTTGAAGTTCCCAGTAGTTCTTTCTGTGTGCATGAAGTTGTTACAATATCTGAACTTGACCAGAATTAATAGGTAACCCCTTGTAGAAAGCCCCGTTGGAGCCGCGAACCTCCACCGTCAGCTCCGCCATGTTGGAACCACAGGAAGCAGACTCTTAAACACCGAATTTGCTGGAACCTTGATCTTGGACTTCCTAGCCTGTAAAAGTGTGAGAAATAAATGTTCGTTGTTTATAAGCCATTCAATTTATGGTATTTTGTTATAGTAGCTCGAATGTACTAAGACAAGTACTTTAATTTAGTACATATAAAACACAAAGACCTTTTGAGATTATAGGGTGTCTGAGAATCACCTACTCCCTAAATTTGCCCCACATCTATACTAATAAAAGGGTAATATGCTAATTAGACTGGACATATTCCGGACATCCTTCTGGATGTCCTTCCAGACAAAGCCACAGTGGCGGGGGCCAAGGCAGAGGTGGTTAGGGGCAACTAGGCCAGCAGGGGAGGGCAGTTAGGGGCAACCAGGCTGGCAGGGGAGGGCAGTTAGGGGCGCCCAGGCTGGCAGGGAAGGGCAGTTAGGGGCGACCTGGCTGGCAGGGGAGGGAAGTTAGGGGCAACCAGGCAGGCAGGCAGAGTGGTTAGGGATGATCAGGCAGGCAGGCAGGTGAGCAGTTAGGAGCCAGCGGTCCTGAATTGTGAGGAGGCCCTGTGGAATTAGGCCTAAACCAGCAGTCATACATCCCCCGAGAGGTCTCAGAATGCAGAGGGTGAAGGCCGGGCTGAGGGCTCCCTCCGCCCCGTGCATGAATTTCATTATATTCTAGTTTATAATATAATATCCCTCTGATAGCTGGTAGCACACCATCTGCATCCTTCTTATGATAGTTCTTATTTTACGTCTCATGCATGTGTGCTTTCTCATAATTGTAGGATCCTAAAAGGCAGAGCAGCTTTCACATTTGCCCAACATGGGTCCCCTTTTCCATCAAGGGTCCTCAATAATATTGAGTGAGCTACAAAAAAGACCATTAAAGACTAAGGAAGAGATCAGTGTGTAGACTCCACTTTGAACCTAAGAGTTAGGGATTAAAAGTCACATATCTGAAAGGTGATAGCAAATGTTGCTTAAGCACAAAAAGTTTCACCTAGGAAGAATTGGCTCAATGTGGCGAATTCCTCAAATAATTAACTCTTTAGATCAAAGTGTTGGAAACCCTACAAAAAGAATACATTTTCTTAAAGGAATAACTATATATTATTATGCCATTATTCCTTCCTAATTTAACCCAGTTTAGTTTATTAAATTAGTCTAAGCAGAAGGCCAAAGCAATTAAGCTTAAGGAATGAACAAGATTGGGTGAGACTAGGAAAGAGCCATCAATTATTCCAGTGTTGGAGAGGATATGTCTGAATGAGTTTTCAGGATACTGAGCTGAGTATGGGGAAGATATTGGAAGGGGCCCTGCCTCTGATTTACTGCATGAAGTGTAAGGTATTGGCTCTAAGAGGTAGAGTTGTGGCCCAAAGGGAAGAATCAGGAAACAACAGATGGCCAACTTCAATTTCACAAAAGGTAAGTCTTACATTGTGTGTTATGAGCATAATTTCTTATGCTGGCAAGAAAAAAGAATCAGAGAACAGTGTTCTAATCTGGACTCTGATGTCCTCTGAAGTTTTATGGAGATTATTATCCTGTATCTCATTTCCCCCATCTATAAAACAAAGATAATTTGTTATCTACCTTGCTAACGTGTGATATTAATCATGGCTGTTATTATTAGAATCACTAAGTTTTGAAATACAAAGTTTTATTAATAATTAAACACACTAAAAATTGTGACAAAATATACATAACATAAAATTTACCATGTTAACCATTTTTAAGTGTGCAGTTCAGTGGCATTAAGTATATTCACATTCTTGTGCAACCATCATCACTATCCACCTCTAGAACTTTTTCATTTTCCCAACTGAAACTCTGTACTCATTAAACAATAACTTCCCATTTTTACCCCAGGTCCCAGCCACTGGCAACCACCATTCTATTTTCAGTACCTGTGAGTTTGACTTCAATAGGTACCTAATATAAGTGGAATCAAACATGTTTGTCCTTGGGTATCTGGCTTATTTCACTTAGTGTGATGTCTTCAAGGTCCAACTATATTGAGCCTGGGTCAGGATTTCATTAAAGACAATAATTTCCATTATTTTGTACATAACACACTTTGCTTATCCTTTCATACATCAGTGGGTATTTGGGCTATTTCCACCTTTGACTCTTGTGGATATGCTGCTAAGAATATGGTCATACTACACACACTCTATTTTTAAAAAAGAATTAGTCTAGTTAATAAAACATACTGAATTATACAGGTTTGGTAGCAATTAGTATAAGTTATTCAAATGAATTTTAGGTCATATCACTAATATGCACCAGATTTAGTTTCAGAAATGTTTTTTAAATGCAAATTGAGTATTTAATAGCCCAAGTGATATTAGCACTTAGCATTTAGACTATTGTAACTTAACATCTGGGCTCAATCATGTACAAATTATGTAAAAACATTAAGTGCCAGAAACTGGCTAAGCTTTTTCAATTCTTTTAATTCCTCTTAAAATTAATTAAAGATTTCCCCTCCTAATCCTCCTTTTAGGCTACTGTTCAGCAATTTTCTTGCTCTTCCCAAGGCCTAGCCTCAAAGCTTGCAGCATGAGGATCACACACATATTTATAGAGGGGATGTTTAAAGTGAAATTTTCATCACTGAATGTGTGGTTCACAACAAAAGCTCTTTACCTCCCGATGAATAGAAAAAAACATCTCTGAAGATTGATATAATTTTTGGTCAAGTTCTGATATACTTTGTGTCTTGGGGAACAGATGGAAGTGAATAATAGAAACTGAAAATTCCACAAAAGTAGGACATGAAAATTTGAATGAAGCAGTTTTCTGTCTTTCAGTGAAGGAAGAAGCAAGAAGGGAAGGCATGTAATGGGTTCCACTCTTTTGTGGAAAAATTGAGTGCCTTTCATATAGCTTTTGGAATCTGCCTCAACTTGGCAAGGTTGGCAGATAAAATGCAGATATGAATGAGAGGGAAAAGACCATGCCTCACCAGGCATCACTTGCTTTCCTCTGATAATAGAGGAATGTGTTCTTAAAAAATTAAGAACTGTAGTGTAGTTATTTACTGAATGCTCTTTATTCTCATAATTGAAACTTCATTTGATCTAACATTAAAAAAATGAATTGGTGGGAAAAAAGAATGATGTTTTTCATTTCTGAAATGAACTCTCCAGATGCCCCTCTACATGCCTTCTTAATGAGAGCCAGATTTAGGAAAGTTCTAGATGAAAGGAAATGAAGCACAGACAAATTATAAGATGTTTTCAATAGATACATGTGTCCTATTGAACTGACTGAGCCTTGATTCTGGAATTAAATTCTTTTTTTAAGAATATATTTTTTATTGCTTTTAGAGAGAGAGGAAAGAAGAGGGAGAGAAATAGAGAGAAAAACATTGATGAGAGAGGAACACCCAGTGGCCATTTCTGCACACCCACTACTGGGGATCAAGTCGGGCATATGCCCTGACCTGACCAGAATCGAAACGCCGACCTTTCTGTTCATGTGATGATGCTCAACCAATTAGCCATTTGATTTGTGACTATTTGCAACCGGTCACAAATTATAACTGATGAAACCATATATTTTATATATAAGAAAATAGCTCTAAGCTAGTAAAGAATCTCATATATAGGTTTAAATATTCAGAACAAATTGGGTAATCATGTGAAATCTAATAAAATTACTAAAGGCTATTAGTAGTCTTAAAGTTTTCTCATTAATTTAATTTCGGTTTATTTAGTATATGTCTTTGTACTAATTTCTTAAATTATCTGCCCTTCAATATTTTCATTTAATTAAATGAGTAGCTTGTATTAAGTTATCCCTAAACTCCCTCTTAACTCTTACATTTTATAGAACTGCTTGCCTCAGTTTCTCCATCTATAAAATAGGTGTGCTCTTAACATCGTTTTCAGGTTTCTTTCTTCTACCTCTGTTACTAATCCCCAGTTGAAAGTGATTCTTGGTGGAAGAAACATCTGTTTAAGCACTGTTTAGATAAGTATAATATTGATCTTATATTAGGGGATAGTAGGTCACATTAAGTGACTTCACACAGTAAAGAAATAGATCTATATTGATTATCTTTGAGAGTACCCAGTTGTATCAGTGAAGGGTAACTAGTTATACCCCATTTTAGCATCACAATTAATGTAAGATTCTTGAGCCCTTTTGCACAAGTTTTATGTTGGCCTTATCTTGACACTTTTTATAGAATTCTTCAAAGGAAACAATATTTTAAATGTACTGTCAAGTATTTGGGAGAATGATTTTTATGCAATATTTCTGAAGTTTTCTAATCAGCAAGGACATTTTTCTCTAGGTGATAAACATGTTAATATACTTCTACAGAGATAGTAAATCAGGAACAACAATAATAATAAACGCCCTGTCCTTAAGTGACGTCAGATTGCAATTTATGTAATGACATCACATCCCTTCTTTAACTCAAGTTCCAAAGTCTCATTTACCTACTAATCTGATAAATACTGAGCATTTTTTCAGGTTGAAATTTAATATAGGCACATGATATATGGCATCTGCATTCAAAAGAGGTAATGAACAGAAGATGAAAAACTGATAAGGCAAATGACATGATAATCTATGCTGAAATGGGTAAGACAGGGGGTGGGCGATGACAAGCCCTCGTTTCCGCTTCAGACACAGTTCCCTGCATTTTGCAGCATGTATTCTTCCAGGCAATGAAGACATATCAAAACTCAAGTGGTGACAAGAGAGCTTACTGCTCTAGTTTTAGTATCTTCCACTCCATGAATATTTAGCAGGGAAGCACAACCAGAGCACTTCTCCCTGCTTAGTGCAGTCATTTGCTACAAATGCCATCATTGTTAAAGGTCTATGCCCTTTTCTGCTATGAGGCTTACTGTTTTATGGCTATGTGCCTTCACTCACGCTGCCTTTAATTTAGGTTGAAACAAGGAGCAACTTTTCACTTTTACAAAAACATTTGTGGCTTTTAAAAATGGTCATTTCTTTTCACTAGCTCAGTTTAAATCTAAAATAAAGTTAACTTATATTAGTGATGTCTTTGTAATCTAGTATAGATATTTTATCTAGGGTGTCTATTTTAACATGCATATTACTGTTCACCTGCAATTGTTTCTTCTCTGATTGCCATTTGGCATCCAGATCTGATTCTGAAGACCAGAGTTGACTTAATCACACAGAATCCATAAAGATATGTTTGGTATGGTTCTTATAAATAAAAGCTATATAAAGTGCTACAAAGAACCTATTTTGAAGCTAAAACTCACAAATGATAACCAGATTAAAGATGAGTAAATGACAAGCATTGCATTAATTCATGCATATCAATCTATAATAATAAAAGCATAATATGCTGATTAGACTGGATGTCCTTCCTTCCAGACAAAGCCACAAGTGGGGGGGGGGGGGAGGCACAGCAGAGGCAGCAGAGGTCCTAGGCCACAGCGGCGGCAGGCAGCGGTGGTGGGTGGGGGCCGGGGCTCAGGCCTTTGCATGAATTTCATGCACTGGGCCTCTAGTATGATTATAAATACACAATAATAAAATGTCTATCAATCCTGTCAATTTTCCCATTTATCTCAAAAGCAGTGATTACTATAGTTCTACTTTCCAGTTGTTTCCAACTATTCATAATCTCATTGCTTTCCCAAAGAAACTAGAGGCCCAGTGCATGAAAATTCATGCACTGGAGGGGGGTCCCTCAGCCCAGCCTGCCCCCTTTAACAGTCCAGGAGCTCTCAGGGACAGGAGGTGACCCGGTGATCAGGGGAAGGCGATGCCCCATCGAACCTCTGCTGCTGCCACTGCCAGCAGTGCAAGCCTCGGCCAGCCCTGGTTACCTGAGCCTCGGGAGGCCCTGGGTGGCTAGGTAGCCGCCATCTGAGGCTTGCCTGCACCTCAGGCTGGCCCTGGGTGGCTGGGCAGCTGACGTCCGAGGCTTGCCTGTGCTTCGGGGTGGCCCTGTGTGGCTGGGGGGCTGAGGGGACTGGGGGACTCCAGAGGCAGGTGTGTGGAGCAGCCAGGCCTGCCTGGAGGCTGACCTGGCCTTGCTGTGCGCCTGCCGTGCTGGCGGGACTGAGGGGACTGGGCACCACCATCTTGTGGCTGTGGACACCACCATCTTTGAGGGCATGGCAGTCAATTAGCATATTCCCTCCTTATTGGCTGTGGGTGCCACCATATTTGTGATGGTATGAGGGTCAATTAGCATATTCTCTCTTTATTAGATAGGATTAGCTGATTTCTATAGAGGCATAAGACATAATCAGCAATTGAGGTAATTATTTAATACAGAAATTTTTTCAACCCTTATATAGAATTAATTATTTATAGTAATTAGTTATAAACAATCCCGAGTAGCATGTTAATATTACATATTTTTTTGGATATAGGTTTGAGAAAATACAATATTTCCTTGAAAGCAGTACTGAGTCACAATTCTTCCCAATTTTCCTGA
This sequence comes from Eptesicus fuscus, assembly GCF_027574615.1. Taxonomy (NCBI): domain Eukaryota; kingdom Metazoa; phylum Chordata; class Mammalia; order Chiroptera; family Vespertilionidae; genus Eptesicus; species Eptesicus fuscus. The sequence continues at coordinate 66,720,411 of NC_072474.1, read as the reverse complement.
TCCTTCTTTTTGCTCAGAGTCAAGTCTTTCATTAGATCAGTTTTTTTAAATTGCAATGACTACTCTCCAATTAAATCATGTTTCCAATATTATGTGATAATCCTATGTAATAAAAGGATAATATGCAGATTAACCACCACTCTGTCACAAAGATGGCGGCGCCCAGTCCTCTCAGCCCCGCCGGAGTCCCCCAGTCCTGGGGGGTGGCCGCTGAGAGCGGGAAGCATGAGTGGCCTGGCGGAATGCTTGCTTCATTGCTGTGGTGACAAGGCAAGTGTTCCGTGCCTGGCCACGGATGGGCCTCTGGCCAGGCAGGGACACGGAACACTTGCATCATCACCCCTGCAACGAGGCAAGTGTTCCATACCCGGCCGCGGATGGGCCTCTGGGCTGTGGAGAGCCTCTGGGCAGCGGGCGTGGAGTGGCCAGGCCCCGCAGAGAGCTACAGGTGCATGGATTCATGCGCAGGGATACTAGTTATAATTATATTCTGTCCTCACTAGATTAACTTATCAAACAAACATCAACTTATACCTGAAAGAGTAGATCTGTGAATGTTAAACTAATCGAGAAAACTAACATTCCTTAACAAAGTCAGATGTCCTAAGTTAGGTAGAATGGAAGCCCCATGAGGGTAGAGAACATGTTTATCCTATTCATTGTTAGATTCTCACTGCCTATACAGGGTCTGGCACATAGTAGGCAAATAAGTACTAGTTCAGTGAAATAAAATGCAATCAGCAATTTTATCATATACATTTGTTCTACATACTCACCATTGCTAGTTAATGCCTTCATACTTTTGTCTATAATTTCTTCTCTCTAGAATTTATTTCCCTTATTTCCAATTTGTTTAACACTCATTCTTCAAAAGTTTGAACTGACATCATTTTATCTAAGTAGTTTCTTGAATCCCCACAGCCAACCATAGCAATCTCAAGGCTTAATACTAAAGTCTATCATCAATACTATCATGATTCTGTAGATAAAGGATAGGTTCCCAATCTAAGGAATTCTGATTGTTTCTAATATTGTCTCTTTATCCTTATTTACTACCATTTTGATTATGCTATTCCTTGGTGTAGTTTTCATTTGTCCTACTTGCAATTCATTGAGTTTCTTGGAAATGTGGTTTTTATAATAAAATCTTAAAGACATATGGCCATTTCCCTCTCAGCTTTTATGCCCCAATCTCTCATGATTTTTTTTTTGTGGACCTCTATATGTATGTTAAAATATCTCTTATTGTTCTACAGGTTATGAGGCTCTGGTCTTTTTTAGAATTTTTTTCTTTCTGTACTTCAGTTTAGATAATTACTAAAATCTTATCTACAGGTTTATCACTTTTATTTTCTGCGGTGTCTAACATGCTGCTAAGACCAACCAGTAAAGTTTTCATTGCAAATATTTATATTGGTAATTTTATAATTTCTATTTTTTTAAGTTTCTATTTCCCTAATGAAAGCCCTCATCGGTACATTCATTATCTTTTATTTTAAATCCTTGAACATATAGGATAATGTAGGGCTAGCTCAGCCATAATACAAGGCATGGCCTTTCTATGATGACAACAAGGTCTTTCTTTCTGGCTTGCTGGCATTTGATTGTCTCCAGGAATGTGCAAGCTCCAGAATCTTTTTTCAGCTTACAGATTTCTGGTAATTATTCTTTCCTGGTTTCATTGAATCTTGTCAGTTTCAGCAATTGAAATAGGTAATAGCATTCTGGGAATATTGGGGTTTACATTTTTAACATACAGTATTTACAATCATTGGAGTGTAGAAGTGTATTTTTCTCATTTTTTCTATAATTGCATTTGATTTGCACTTGAGCCCCCATTTCTGCTATAGGGTGGTGAGGGTAATAGTCACAGAAAACTGAAGTTATCTTGTCAATCAAACAATTTACTCATTTCAAGTTTATCTTTTTGTGTTTTTCAGGAGTTACTGAGTGAATTCAGTACTTAAAAATGCAGTTAATTCATAATTGAAACAACCAAAGCTTTTCTCCTGCTCATGGGTTGTTTTCTTTCCTTCTGCATTTCTGAAGTGTAGGAAACCTAACCTGTAAATGTAGCAATATGGTATTTGATATGAAGAATGAGAAGTGACCAGTCTAAGTGCTGTTCCTTGGTTCTTGCTGGATTTTGCCTGGGAGTATCTGTGGCTGGTGTGATATTTGGTTGCTTCTTTGCATGGTGCTGCTCTTCCGACATAAATGTTCCTCTCTTTTTATTGTTGTGTGTTATATGATATATTTACATAACATATGATATATTTTTTATTTATATATTTTTGCCATTTCAAAAATTTTGTTCATACTTCTGTGCCATTTAGGTTTTGATTCTTTTTGTTAAACACTAAAAAAGGACCCTTTCAATTTGAAAGTCTTTACTTTTGAGCCACTAAACCTTTTGATATGAACTATGGTGATTAATATTATTTTCTTACTTTTTATCTTGTCAGAAATTTTTTTATTATACTTATCTGTTTCATTTTCACTTTTCTATTGTGACTACATTTATTTATTTTTTTCTTTAGAGATTTGGAAAGCATACTCAGAAAGCATGAGTTTCTTAAGTCTAGGTGTTTTTAAAGTTACTTGAATCTATTTTTCTCTCATCAATGAATACACAGTAACTGTTTTCATTCATACTATCCCAACTGAGATGATGCATTTAGCATGTTTTTTTCTTATTTGTTTTTATCTCTCACATTATAGTTTTGTTAATATATCCTCAGGTTTTATATCTAGTTTATTGTTATTAGTTCAATATTATGTATTTTACTGTTGTAAGTACTATATTTGAAAATTTAAAGCACAACTCTATATCCTGAATATTTACATTTATTTCTTAGTTTATTTACACATATAATTAAATAACTATTTTTTCCCCAAAGGATTTTGGGTGACATTGCCCATGAGTCTAGCATATTTGAAAACAAATTTTATAGGCATATGAGTCTTGAATCTTTATCTTCCTCCTTTAAAACTCCATAAGCATTTTTTCCCTAGCATTGACTTCTGGAAAGAAAAAGTCTTACCAGAATTCATTCTGCTTTTGTCTCTTTATGGCTCATGGGGTAATGGGGACCGTATGATTGAGAAATGTATGCTGCAGGTGTTTACATTAACAATAGTGATTTTCATCTTCATACTTTTTCCTGATATTAATTGTTCTGTAAGGGAGGAAAAAATGTCTTCTACTTATCTTAGGGTTCTGACTAGAGTTAAATGAATAAGAGAAAACAAGTTCACTAATGTATATCATCCATGTAACACATGGAAGTACCCTAAAGATGTAACTCAAAGAGGTGGCTTAGAACTCTGGCTTATACAGATTCTTCAACAAAGAAATGACAGAACAGGGGAAAGTGGTTTTAGTAGGTTTCTAAGAGTGACAAACTATGAGAAGGTGAATATATGGAGGGTAACTAATAGACTAACATTTGTTTGCAGATTTTTTTTTGGTGTCATCTCTGGAATAAATTTATTTCCTGTCTTTAGGCAGAAAAGGGGAAGGGCAGAGAGAGATTTTTCAGCATTTGTTGTTCTTAATTGTCTTCAGCTCAATATAAATTTATGTTCAAGAGCAATGTTTTTGGGTGACATAGTCTAGATTCCTTCAGTTCCTTTCAAATTTTGTACTCATATTTCTATGAGGACAGTAAGGAATTTATCACAATAGCTCTCTGCTTATTTCATTTACCTACTCAGGCTGGAAGCCTGATAACTATGTCAGCTCTCTGGTTGTCTTGCTCATTTATCTGACAGGAAAGTTGGCATTAGTCTTGAAGTTGAAGTCCGCTGTAACCTGTTCACATAATTTCCTCAAATGCTGATCTTCTATAGATAGGAAAATAGAGAGTTGGTCTTCTAGGACTGCAACAAATCTTCCATGTGGCTCTTAGCTGTCAGATTCTTTCAATTTTCTACATGTGACTAATGCTCTGCATAGTTTCCAGAAATTATACAAACTTTCTCTTGTTTTGATATTTGATTAGTCATTTCCAAGGAAACATGTGGGAACTATGCTCAGATCTTCACTCTACCACAATCCTAGAACTTTAGGGTCTTATTCTTAATTGTAAAAATATTTTTTGAAAAGGAAGAAAGGCCACATTTTATGCTTTCTGGATCAGGCAAGCCCTATAGAAATGATATCTGGGATGTGGAAGGGGTAAGGTGGTACACTAGTCGAATGTAAAACCTTGCTCTCTAGGTGAATGGCTGGCAGTGCCAATGAGAAATAGAAAGAGAGAGAGAAAGAGGGAGAGAGAGAGAGAGTCCTCTATTAGAACCCAGCATTTTTTTTTTGTTTGGAAGAAACCTTTCAACTAAGCAGTATGAGTCTGATATCACTTCATTCTTCTGCCTAGCTATACTATGTCTTGCACTGTACAGCCTCCCTTTTTTTCTGTGGCTATTTGACACCCCCACCTCCCTGACAGCCTAGTGTGGCTGATCAAGCTGTTCAAACAACTGGAAGACATCAGAAGTTAAACACTCATTATTTTAATTTGATGCTAATCATGTGTTAATGAGACTAATCCTTGCAATGATTCAGGTAATTTGCTTAATGGCTGCCCAGAGTACAGATTACAGCAATCAGTCACGTCTGATAAGATGTCTGTTGTGGAGAAGGCTGTCAGGTGAATGAGGTGGGAAAAGACTCAGGAGTAAGGGTCTGATGTCAGGCATGATCTTTTTTGGAAGGTGAGGGTTGAAGGAAGAAGACAGCTCAGAAACCCAAATTTTCAACCCAAAATGAGCATCATAGTGCTTATTTTTCTTAGGAAGAAAAAGTGTTAACAGGCTCTCTCATCTTATAGTGACGCACATTAAAGTAAGGATAGAAGTTTGTGGGGCATTGGCCATACAATTTATTATTATTACTTTTAAAATCCTCACCCAAGGATGTGCTTTTCATTGATTTTAGAGAAAGGAGAGAGAGAGAGAGAGAGAGAGAGAGAGAGAGAGAGAGAGAGAGAGAGAGAAACATCCATGGGTTGCCTCCCATATATGTCCCAACTGGGGACCGAACTTGCAAACCTGAGTATGCTCCTGGACTGGGAATCAAACCCGCTACCTTTTGGTGTATGGGATGACATTCCAACCAACAAAGTCACACCAAACAGGGCTACAATTCATTTTTTCTAGAGAAATAATTAACTCATTAAAGTCAGTGGTAGGAATATTCTTCTGCTGAGTTAAAGTTTCTTTATATAAGAAAATGTCAATAAAAGGAAGAAAATCAATACACTCAGAGAATAAAAAAATGAGTTTTTCTTCTCATACATAGAAAATATAGCATAAAAGCAAATACCTAAACTAAAGCCTTATGGTTTGTTGTTGTTTTTTATTACATCCAAGTATTCTGAGTCCACAAGGCCATATAAATACAACCAATATGCTTAGAACAATCAATGAGTTCTACAATTAGGGGCATCTTGCCCTCTACAACATTGCTAAGTCAAATCTTAGAGTACTAATATATCTTTTTTCCCTTTAAAATACTGGGATTTAATAAATTACTAAATATAGACATATAGAAATAACTAAGCATTTAGAAAATAGCAAGTTAAAATGCTGCCAATTATTTGCTTTGGCTTAATTTCTCCACAATATTAGAAAATTTAAAATTTTATAGGTATATGACTTATTTATGAATATCTAAAATGTCACATTCTCAAAATATTTTTGTGAGAAGGAGGGATGAGTGAAAAGGGCAAATAGATTTAGGCAGAAGGGAAGTTTTATAGTTAATTTTGTGATTAACCTAGTCATTTTGAGATTTTCAGGAGACCCTCCTATATGTATTGTGGATTTAGTTCAATTTAACAAACATTTCTCCAGTGTCTATTATTTTCTTTGTCTTGGCTGCTATAAGAAAATACCATAGACTGGGTGGCTTATCAACAACAAGCATTTATTTCTCACTGTTCTGGAGGCTGGAAGTCCAAGGTCATGGCACTGAAGATTCAGTGTCCGGTAAGGACCTGCTTCCCAGACGCTGTAACTTCACATGGAGGAAGAGGGGAGGGGTTTCTGAGGCTGTGTTTATAAGGGCTCTAATCTTATTCCTGAGGGCTCCACCATCATGACTTGATCACCTACCCTCCAGAGGCTGTACCTCAAAATACCATTACATTGTGGATTAGGTTTCAACATGTGATTTGGTGGAGATGGGCACAAACATTCAAGTCATAGCAATTATCTTCCAGCAGCTATTTGTTTACAAGGAGAAGAGGGACAAGCATCATTCTGAGAAACAAAGGACACATCCAGTGAGGGTAGGAATGCACAAGAAGGGAAAAATAGAGAGCCAGATATTTGAGGACTGGACATCCAATTGCGATAACTAGGAATGTGAATTTACAATGAGGTTGTAGAGATGAGGTGACATGAGTGGAGGGTTTTGCATTGACATCAAGATTAGGGGGAGAACAATCTTCTAAGACATATATAGATGTAATTGTTTTTATAGGTTAGCCCTATGAACCCAGGTCAATAATTTTCCTTTTTCTTCTTAATTAAGAAACCATTTTATCATAATAAAAGACTTCCATGAGCTACCCATTTTACCACATAAGTGCAAATAAAATGCATTTGTATTGGGGCTGATGCTATTGATGAGATTTTTTTTCTTTGCTGTTTTAGAAACATTTAACATATAAGAGCTATGAAGTGCTCTTAACAGTGGCCCATTGACTTGAATTTGAGAACCAAAGATTATAAAGTAGGCAGACCATTGTCACTGTAGGAGTTCTTGTTTTTCTGTTATTATTTTTATCTGTCTCATTTCATCTAAGAAAAGGAGAATGCTTCTAAGGCTTGCTAAAGATAAGACAGTTTCACAAAAGCTAGAGGCAAACCCTTGATCACACTGGACTTACACTCCATGGGTTCAAGTTTTTTTTATAGCATATTGCCTCTTCCACTAAACTGAGGAAAGAAAGAAAACATATAGAGGATATAAAGTAAAAAATGCTGAACAGCTATATTAATGAAATAAAGTAGAGGTTTGGGGGGATAAGGTGATGATAACAGTTTTTCATTTATTTGAAGAATATGTATATATTAATGATGCATTATCTATGCAGACCATATTGCATTTTCTAGGTTATTTGGTTTTTGGTCTTTTCTCTTTAGTAACACAGTATAAAATATTTTGGCATATTTTAAAAAAATTATTTCCTTTTATTTGGACATTAGTCTCCTTCAGAAGTTAAATTAAATAAAAAGCCCTTTAGGAGAAACACTAGCCTATCAATAGAGCACTTGGATTGGGCCATTGAAATGATCTGAAACATATTTGTTTGATTTTTAAAAAACATTTTTATTGATTTCAGAGAGGAAGGGAGAGGGAGAGAGAAATAGAAACATCAACTGTCAGGGACCAGTCTGACAGGTTGAACCGGGCTGAGGTAGGGAGGTGGGAATTGAGAAAAGAAAGAAAGACAGGACAGCGGGGGTCGGGAGGTCTATGAGACTTGAGAGACTGTAGCAACTTTTATTGACTACCGATGCCTTTTATACACAAATACTGAATAGGAGGTCAACAAAGAGGAATGTATTCTCTGTTCTTCTTAATCTCTAAGAGAAGTCAGAAGACCAAGTTCTCGGTAACTATTTACAGACTTTTGATAAGCTATGAAAGGTTTCTCTTATTCTACTCATTAGCTGACAATAGGAATATGCCATCAAAACAAGTTAGATTGAAACAAGTCAGGGGACACTGCGTGGGAAGGGACTAATTCTTGTCAGTCCCTTTGGGTGCAAGGACTCTGTCAGCTTACACCCAGTCTCCAACAATCAGCAATTAGAGAGAATCATTGATTGGCTGCCTTTTGCACACCTCCTACCAAGGAGGGGATCAAGCCCACATCCCAGGCATGTACCCTTGACTGGAATCAAAACCAGGACCCTTCAGTCCACAGGCTGATGCTCTATCCACGGAGCCAAACTGGCTAGGGCATTTCAGGGGAACTTCAAAATATATTCGTGGAAGTACTAGGAGCTTATACTTTCTATTTAGAGGTTATTATGCAGTTTGTAAAAAAATATATTACAAGTTTGTAACATCTCATAATAAATTCATCTGTCACAAATGACACAAATTGTTTGTTTTCTTCATATTATTCCCCATGGAGTTTAGTGAACAATACACTGGCACACTGGATTTTCAGGGTATCAGGGTTTATAAAATATTAAACCAAATATAAACTTAGAATCACATAAAAATCTGTACCCTAATGTTCATGACAGCTTTACTTATTATAGTAAAAAACTGGAAACAACCCAATGTTCTTCAATGATGAACTGGCTACACAAAGTGTGGTACATCCATACCACAGCATACTATTCAGCAGTGAAAAGAAACATAGCATTGACAAAACATGGATAAATCTCCAGAGAATTATGATGAGTAAAAGAAAAAAAAAAAGCCAATTTCAAAAGGTTACTTGCTTTATGATTCCATTATATAATACTAGTGGCCTGGTGCACTAAATTCGTGCATGGAGGGGGGTTCCCTCAGCCCAGCCTGCACCCTCTCTAATCGGGGACCCCTCTCACAATCTGGGACTGCTGGCTCCTAACCGCTCACCTGCCTGCCTACCTGATCACCCCTAACCTTTCTACCTGCCTGACTGATGGCCCCTAACTGCCTCTGCCTGATCGCCCCTAACTACCCTCCCGTGCCGGCCTGATCTCACCCCAACTGCTCTCCCCTGCCAGCCTGATTACCCCTAACTGCCTCTGCCTGCCTAATCACCCCTAATTGCCCTCCCCTGCCAGCCTGATCTTGCCCCCAACGGCCCTCCCCTACAGGCCAATTCTGTTCTAATTGGCCGGTTTCTATGCCAGTCAGTGCCAAAAGCTCCTTCTCCTAGGCAGCCATTGGCTCCTCACAGTTCACCCAGGTTTGGTTCTGATTGGTCGCTTTCTATGCCAGTCAGCATCTCTGGGCCTATCTTTGGGCCTGATCAGAGAGGCGAGGCTGATCAGCAGCACCCTCCCCCCCACCCCCCCCACAGGGAGGCCCAGAGAGAAAGAGAGAGGCAACGGCTGATCAACAGCTGCCACGGAGGCTGCAGATCAGATCCTGCCTCTCTCTTTAGGCCTCTCTCCAGGCCTGATCTGCAGCCCCCTTGGCAGTCAGTGCTGGGTCACCACAGCAACCCAGTACTGACTGCAGGACTGACTTCCGGTGTTCAGTCGAGCCTTCGGTCAGTTGTTACAGACCCTGGGTTTTTTTATATTAGGATTCTTGAAATGATAAAATTAAAGAGGGACTGGGGAGGTAGAGAAGTGAGTGTAGGTACAAAAGGACAACATGATGAGTCCTTATGGTTATGAATATTTCTGTATCTTGACTATCAATGTCATTTTTCTGGTTGTGATATTATGTTATAGTTTTGCATGATATTATCATTGGGAAGACCTGGGGAAAGGTACATGAGATTTCTTACAATTGTATGTGAATCTATAATTATCTCAAAATAAAATGTTTTGTTAAAAAAAATCTAGCTTCTGAAAGAACTCAAGTTCACTCACACTCTTAAAACACAAGAGCTTTTTCTTTGGGATGCTCAAATTTTGGTAAATTGAAGAACTTTCATGTTCCAGACTGACAATTTACCATTATATTGCTCTTTTATCTACATTGTTTAATACTTTGAAATAATACTTGAAATTTAAAAAGTGCTCCTCACTTTGAACAGTTGATCATTCAGGCATCATTCTCATTTTGGGATTTATGCATATTTTCCATGTTGCAAATAGGATGAAATTTATGTCTTTCACACATGTATTATGTGCCACATGCACATGAAATACTTTTTTAAAACGCCAATTCAAATCCTCTTTTGCTTACTAGTCATAAGGTGTAAGATGCTTCGTTTTCTGGCAAAATTTAGGGAAGAAATCCAAGTTCTTTCATATTTTGGTAATTTGGCTTCATTAGGGAATTATTAAATGATTTGGGGAGATTTCCTTTACATTTTACAAGTAATAGAAAGTTTTGCAGTTCAGTTTTCTTTCCAACTTCTATTCTTGAGTGTCCCTTATTTCACCCTCTCAACTATTTCCTTCTTTCTTGTGCTTTTATCCGTCTTACTTTATAATTGCTTTTTTTTCTTTCTCTCTATGCTCTTTCTAAAAAATATATCAAAGGAAAAGCCTTGTTAGAACCCACATACAAAATTAAAAATGCCACTAAGGCATTAAAACCACAGAGAGAAGTGCTTATGTTTCCCAAGTCTTTATAAGGAGAAGTTTTTTGTAAGATGTGTCTGGAAATGAGAGATTCGTTTTCTCCATACAATTTTTGCCAGGAGGCCAAAGATAGAGAATAAATACCAGAGGGCATCCAAGGCCAAATAAATTTACATAACCCCACAACACATTTTCCTTTTTATTTTCAGACTGATGATTTTTAAAATATCACTTCTGTTTTGAATATGCTTCTTATGGCCAATTTCACTTATTCATGTGTGTTTAAATTGGGGGTTATGCAGTGTGTATTTGAAACTCAAGCTAGCATATCTCCTGGAAGAGAAGTAGTGACTGCCTTCCAAAGGAAAGAAGAGGGAGCCTGACATTTTTTTGCTTAAGGTCTATGTCACTAGACAGAAATTTATATTAGTATCAAACTGCTTTAGCTCTAAAAGGTTTTCAATCCCCACCTTCCTTTTAGGAGAGACATTGTCAGCTTGAAATTAATTACTAAAATGTGAAACAAATCAAAGGACAAAACAAATCAGGCTGTTAAGACAAACATTAAAAATCAAATTATGCTCTCAAAATAGGCAATTTACAGCTTGGAAGGGTAATTGGCAAACCTGAAATGCATGCAAATAGTTGAAATTACTGACTCCAGCGGTATATTACCTATTGGAGGGTTTAATTCGACAATGACTCTTGCAAGAGGGGAGAGATTCTATCATTTTTCATGACTTAACAGCAAAATATGGTACAGCACTCTGTCTAAAAGAGTCTGAAGGAGGATTAAATTGAAGGGAGAGCTTTAGCTGAAAGAGAAACGAGCGTTGAAGCTGTATGTCAGGAAGAAGCATGAGCTGGTTTTAAAGTTTTACAGCCCTGTGCTAAATGAATATTCTCTTCCGAGGCAACCACTGACCACGGAGTTTCAGTAAATCATTTGAATAAGTTTACCTTCCTGGGTTTGGAAAGGAGGACCTGATGCCCCAGCCTGGCAGCTGAGCTATCAAGTGTGGTGTTTAGAATCATCTCAGGGATAAAGTCAATGACAACCTTATTCACCAGATCCCATTGCGCATTGTAAAACGAAGAAGTCATTTTCTGCAAATCGTGGCATTCTCATATTGTCAATATGTTCCTTTGTATATTGGGGGAAAAAAAATTGTTTTTGAAATGGCGATATTTGCCATTTTGTTGGCAGCAATGTGGGGCAGAGGACAGTAGTCAAAGATGGCAGAGAGGATAATTATAAATGGTAGCACAGGAGCCAATCCCCATCTATCACCATTAGATGTTATTTTTTCTTGGGGTCTCTTATCTATCGGATCAGCTCTTGTCTCTACTATCTCCAATCAATGGTGTTTTTTTAAACTGTATTATTTGATGTCCCCTTCTTAGGTTATGCATTTTCTCTACCCTGAAGACATACTCAGTCATAACCAGATTTCTCAGCGTGGGCTAGTAAGTAAGGTCACCACTTTCCATATATGTTTGACATAACCTAGACCAATGCAATGAACATAGAGGTACATGCCGGGTTGGACAAAAGGAGGTTTACCATTGTGAGTACATGAAACACAGAGTTTCTTCTTGTACTATTATTTATTAACTAGAGGCCCGGTGCACGAAATTCGTGCACTGGGGGGGGGGTGTGCCCCTCAGCCCAATCTGCACCCTCTTCAATCTGGGACCCCTCAGGGGATGTCCAACTTCCAGCAGTCGGACATCCCTCTCACAATCCGGAACCGCTGGCTCCTAACCACTCACCTGCCTGCCTGCCTGATTGTCCCTAACCCCACTGCCTGCCTGCCTGCTCGCCCCTACCTTGATCTCCTGCCAGCCTGATTGCCCCTACCTTGCCCTCCCCTATCAGCCTGATCACCCCAAACTGCCTGTGCCTTGGCCCCCAGTCTGGCCTCCCTCTGGAGGCACCACCCCCATAACCCCAATGCTGCTGCCACTGCAGCTGGTTATGGCTGCCTGAGCCTTGGCCTTTGTAGCCACTGCGGCTTTGTCTGGAAAGATGTCCGGAAGACAACCACTCTAATTAGCATATTACCCTTTTATTAGTATAGATTTGGGGACCATTACAATCACGCAGAACTTGAAGAAAACACATGGCCGTGGTCAGTTTGGCTTAATGGAGAGAGCATCGGCCTGTGGACTGAAGAGTCCAGGTTTGATTCTGATCAGGGGCACACATGCCTGGGTTTCGGGCTCAATCCCCAGTAGGGGGCCTGTGGGCGGCAGCTGATCAGTGATTCTTTTTTTTTTTTTTAATATATTTTATTGATTTTTCACAGAGAGGAAGGGAGAGGGATAGAGAGCTAGAAACATTGCTGAGAGAGAAACATCGACCAGCTGCTTCCTGCACACCCCCCACCGGGATATGTGCCAGCAACCAATGTACATGCCCTTAACCGGAATCGAACCTGGGACCTTCCAGTCCGCAGACCGACGCTCTATCCACTGAGCCAAACCGGTTTCGGCTGATCAGTGATTCTTATCATTGATGTTTCTATCTCTCTCTCCCTCTCCCTTTCTGAAATTTTAAAAATATATATATATTTTAAAGAAAACACATGATCTTCACTTTGGGCTTTGTCATCTTACAATATCCTTTGTGCAGTGTTTTAACTTCCCTCAACTTTCCTTTACCCACCTTTAAAGTGCAATCTATTTTGGGGAAGATGATCAGGAAAGTGATTCCAATGGGTAGAAGTTTTTTTTGGAGGGGATGGGTCATGAAGATATTTAAAAATTGAGCATGGTGATGGTTGTACCACTCTGAATTTACTTTAAAAAACCAGTTCATTGTACACTGTAGGTGACATGTACAGTATATGGGTTATATCTCAACAAAGCTGTTCTTTTATTTCTTTTTAAATAAAGACCAGTCTTATAATCAATTGCAGATGTTTTCAGAGGCCCCTCAAGATTTGCTCACCATGTCCCAAATCACGGCTGTGATTCCCAGTTGCCTCCAGTCCTGGTGGATCTGGATGGTGTGGTTTGCAAAGGAGAAGGTGGCAAGAGGCTTATGGAATTTCGGCAACCCCATTCCCCCGGTCTCCTCATAGGGCACCAGGGCCATTCCCACTGTGCCAGCTCTGCTCCCTTTAACCTGTTGGGCAAAAGAATCCTGCGTGCTCTGGCCAGAAAGTGCATTCTTTCTTAGGTGGCCCTGGATGCTTTTTTTAAGGTCGTTTTATGGATTCAAAAGAATAAACAGAGATGTGGAAAGCTTTTGTCAAAATCCTTTTACATGGTTCTTCCAGTCTCATGGGAAATGAGATGTGGCTCTGAATTCATCCCAAAGTGTGTCTTTGGGCAAAAGCACCCAGAACGGCACAACTCCTGCAGAATGCCCCACACACTTTGCTGTCAGGACTCAGGGGGGCTTGAGGGTGAGCGAGGCGGCGGTGCCAGCACAGGACCTGGGAGAAGGTAGCGCTTTCTACACTGCCCAGGCCACGTGGACTACAGCAGTACCCGCCCAGGTGGGCAGGGTGTTTCTGCTGTTTTGTTTTGGTCTGGCCTCCACCCCGTCAGCCACGGACCTGTGCCTGCACTGAGACTGAATGGTTTGATGGCCCTACTTTTTGGTGGACAGTGGATGCACTCCCAGAGACTGGCAGTTAGACTCTGGCGGCTTCTGAGTCCCTTGCGGGGAGAGCCCGGCCCTAGGTCAAGAACAGACTCAGGCGTCCTCGGCCAGGAGGCCTCCTTGGGCTAGGGGCCGCCACAGTTTGAAGGCTGGCCATGACCCCAATCCTGGCAGGGGTCTCCTCTGGGGTGCTGGCAGGCCTGGGCTAGGGCTGCGGGCGGTTTAGAGGCTGGTCACACCCCCGATCCTGGTGGGGATCTCCTCTGGGGCGCTGGCAGGCCTGGGTTAGGGTCACTGGTGGTTTGGAGGCCGGTCACGCCCCCGATCCTGGTGGGGATCTCCTCTGGGGTGCTGGCAGGCCTGGGCTAATGGCCACCCTGGTTTAGAGACTGGTCACGCCCCCGATCCTGGCGGGGGTCTCCTCTGGGGCGCTGGCAGGCCTGGGCTCTGGCGCCGCAAAGGGAGAGGTTCCTGAACCTGCTTCCCACATACCTAGGCTAGGATACATCTTGTAGGAGGCGGCTTCAATGCCGGGGATTGGTGATCAGGTCCTCCGGAGCCTCGCTTTCTGGGCTGCAGTCCCACGTCTCCCAGTGCCCCAGCCTCGGATGCGCCCACGCAGTTGCCCCCACCACCAGCCACCTCAGCGCAGGCCACAGCAGCTGAAGCCAGCCTCTTGGAAGCCAGGCCACCACACCCACCACCTCTAGTAGCTCTCTGCTGCTCCCTCCCTGTGCCCTGTCCTCTGGGGTGGGGGAGTGCTCCCAGCCCAGAGGCCCTCCCTCCCTCCGCAGCCTGGCTTGGGAAGCTGGCCTCGTGCTGGGCCTACTATGCCAGCATGCCCACTCGGCTACTATGGGTGCGACACGGACCCCACGGAGGCCAACCTGTAGAACGTGGACCCCAGCTCTGCATCCGGCTGCTGCAGATGGCCTCGGTGGTCAACTACCACCTGCTCCTTCCACTGGCCCCATTGATCCCTCTCAGCACCAGCCATTTAGGCCAGGGTGGCGATCGCCCGGGGACCCCACCCTGGGAGCGGCTGGCTGGGTCCGGCCACGCCCCCCCGGATCGCTATCCGCGATCTGCCCTGGACCCCCGGGAGGCGCCTGGCTGGGCCCGGCCACGCCCCCCCGGGTCGCGATCCAGCCCAGGACCCCCGGGAGGCGCCTGGCTGGGCCCGGCCACGCCCCCCCGGGTCGCGATCCGCCCCAGGACCCCCGGGAGGCGCCTGGCTGGGCCCGGCCACGCCCCCCCGGGTCGCGATCCAGCCCAGGACCCCCGGGAGGCGCCTGGCTGGGCCCGGCCACGCCCCCCCGGGTCGCGATCCGCCCCAGGACCCCCGGGAGGCGCCTGGCTGGGCCCGGCCACGCCCCCCCCCGGGTCGCAATCTAGCCCAGGTCCCCCGGGAGGCGCCTGCCTGGATCCGGCCATGCGCCCCCGGGTCGCGATCCGCCCCAGAACCCCCGGGAGGCGCCTGGCTGGGCCCGGCCACGCCCCCCCGGGTCGCAATCCGCCCCAGGACCCCCGGGAGGCGCCTGGCTGGGCCCGGCCACGCCCCCCGGGTCTCGATCTGCCCCGGCCCCGGGGTGATCTTAGCCCCCGGGACCCCCGGGAGCGGCTGGCTGGCTCGGCCACGCCCCTCTAGGGTTGCCTTCGCTCCCGGGACCCCCGGAAGTAAGAGGATTTGGCGCCGCCATCTTGGTTTTCTCAATGGCCAGATAGGCTACCCGGAGTCCCGCCCCCAGCCTCTCGCAGGCCCAATCATGGGCATAGCGGAGGTGCGGTCAATTTGCATGTTTCTCTATTATAATGTAGGATTATTTTATTATTTTCCATACAAACAACTGTAAACCTATTTTTGCCCCACTTGTATATCCTTTTGAATTAGTGTTTTGGGTTTCTTCAAATATATACTCAGAAGTGGAATCTCTGGGACATAAGGGAGTTTCAGTTTTAACTTTTTTAGGAACCTCCATACTGTTTTCCACAGTGGCTGCAGCAATCTGCATTCCCACCAACAGTGCACAAGGATTCCCTTTTCTCCTCATCCTTGCCTACACTTGTTGCTTATTGATTTATGGATGATAGCCATTCAGACAAGGCTGAGGTAATATCTCATTGTGGTTTTAATTGAATTTCTTTGATGATTAATGATGCTGAGCATCTTTTCATATGTCTGTTGGCCATCTGTATGTCCACTTTGGAGAAGTGAGGATTTGACCACTTTCTTTGACTCCATGTTTTTCCCTGTTCCAGCCGGATTAATTCCTGGTGCCAACAATGGCAAAAACCTAATTAGCATATATTTATATAAACTTTACTGCTAAATTGAATAATAGCCTCATCTACTTCAATTTCACAATACTGAATTTAGACAAAAATTTAAAATCGTGTGTTACTCAAACTATGATGCTTAAAATGCTTTATTTGTATTGACACTGTGTAGATCAATTTATGGCCAGCTAAATACTGTAACATGTAGGCAATTGTTTGAAACATATTCTTTGACCATTATACATGTTTAAATACCTTGTTATATTTGTTCCAGACATAAAAGTTCAAAATTTTGCAGTCTTAAAATAAGTACTAAAAATTATAAGAGTTGGAAAAAAATTATATTTGATGAAAATGCTATATTATTATGTGCTTTATTTCTCTTAATATTTCTGGATCATAGACAATATCTTGAACAAATTCTATAAATAAATATTTCCTCAAAAGCCAGGCTAAAAGAACATTTAAAGGCATTGAATGAAAAGTAATAAATAACAGATATAGCATATATTAAACATATATTTCATATCTTATATTTTTAAATTTATGGCTGATTTTAATGCCAACATCTTAGTTTCTATTTTGACTTCACTAAATGTACAATGTTTAGTTTGTTGTGTCATCTGCTCTTCCCTGTAATCTAGAGAAGTTCCCCAAATTGGGATTTCACCACCCAGTTTCATATGTTTTAATTATAACTATTGAGTTTTTTGGCTCTGGTTTTGCTCATTATACATTCTTTTTTATTTCATTACATAGCATTGTCATTGGTTTCTTCACTCCTCACTTTGTGCAATTATTTTTATGCACTTTGGGTTTAATCAATTAATTTTCCAAGCTGTAAATTATCCATTTTGAGATTGTAATTTGTTTTTAATGTATGTCTTAACAACATGATTTGTTTCATGTTTGTAATTAATTTTGAGCTTTGAAAATAAAATTGCATGACAAATCATTATGGGCGATGCCATTGCAGCAAACAGCAAAGATGAAATTTATCATATAAGCAAACTTTGTTTTTATTTTGATAATTTTAGGGAAGTTTCACCAGTTAAAAATGAGTGAGATTAAGGTATAGCAGTCCAGAAAAACAGCAGCACATTTTCACATAAAAGAAGCACTATTAATATCTTAAGTAATTATAATATGTGCCACCTCAGTTACCTGTTACTGTGTAACAAACCACTCCAAAACAAAGATGATTAAAACAACAATAATTTATTATTTTTCACAAGGCTATTGGTTAGATGGATCATTCTGTTGACCTGGGCCAGAATTGGTGGTTCTTGCCTGGGTTTGCCCATGCATTTCTCTTAAGGTGACAGATCAGCAAGTTGATTCTGTTTCCAGGTGTTGGCTGGCTGTTGGGTGAGGTGATGGGACTCCTGTGCTACATCTCTATTAACGTCTATCTAGTAGGCTAGCCAGGGCTGGCTTGCTCATGTGGCAGTTGCTGGGCTTGAAGGGCAAGAGGGGAATCATGAAAAGCCTCTTGAGACTTAGGCTTTGAACTGGCTCATCATTTCCACCACTTTCTATTGGCCAACTTGAGCTAAAAGGTCAGCTCAGATGTAAGAGATGGAGATATAAAGTCCTCTTGATGAAATGAGTACTAAGTTATTTTGCAAACACTCAGATTCAGGGAGAGGAAGAGTTGTATCCATTTTTCAATACACTCTATTCAAATAAATCTGATCTCTCAACTAACTTTTGAATTTTTAAGCTTTTTACCATGGTAAAATTTTTTTCTATCTTCTTCTCTCTATCTCATTCATAAAGTGTATTTCTAAAAATAGGTACTTTGTGCTTACAGATGTATTATTTATTATTTTTAATAGTAGATGCCTCTACTATTAAGTTGCATATATTTTCCTTGTGAAAATTATGGCAGTCAGAAGAGTACCTAACAAGAAACTTTAAATAAACCTTGTGGCCTTTTTTAGGTTATCAATTCATGTTATTACTATTTTGGTTAATAAAATTTGTCATGTAAACATGAAACTTTAGTTTTAAATTTGTTCACGCTCAATTTAGGTTTTATTGATTCAAATGCTGACTGTTTTGCTTACTAGCTGTGAGAACTTGAGCAAATTATTTATCCTTATTGTGCCTGAATTGCCTCATCTGTGAAATAGATAATAATAGTATATGCTTTATACTTTTGTTTTAGGAATTAAGTAAAGTAAATACGTAAAGCACTTAAAACATTTCCTGACATATAGAAATACTCAATATTTGACAGATATTATTTTGATTATTAACCCAAGGACCATTGTTGACTGTCAGTTGACCATCTCCTATTTTATATTTTGTGGTTCCTGTAGCAAAATGTAACTCACTGGAATTCAGTAAACGGTACTATTGAGATAAGGACTCATAAAATGTTCAAATTACATTTGAAAATAAAATTAAAACAATTAAATTAAATTTGGTGTAACACATACCTGACCATCTCCCGCTGCATTAACCCTTGTGATTGACACTGCTGATGTAAGGAGTCAGGCATGGTCCCAGCTTTAAAGGAGCAAAATGATTTTCCATAATCATCTTTTCCAAGGGCACCAGATTGAGCACAATATTTCTTTCTAAAGTGGTTCCTGGGCATATTTTATGGCCATATATGAACAACACTATTTTAAATTACTTTTTTCCTGTTGCCAATGGGAGAGAAAGATGACATTGTAAAATCTGGGATAGGCTGTGTCTTGGGAGGTGGAGGAGGGCCGTGTGTTAAACAGATTGCAAACACCTTATAGATCCTCTGACGAATACTCTCCCATATCTCTGGAGTGCATGAAAATGAAGAAAAGGATTTTAGAACGAGAAAGAGAAACAGCCAGTTAGACAGAAGGATAGTGGGAAAAGAAGAGAGTAAGAATAAACACTTGAATTTGAGCTGTCTGGGAAGGGAGTACGGGGGGATGGTTGATGATGGCGATGACTTCCATTTTCTGGGATCTGAATGAGAGAAATATGGTGTGCTGACTTTTATATATATGTATTGGCTGTAGAGAAAACTACAGAACATTTCCCAAAAAATCTAGGAAAGGGAAGTGAAGAACTAACTAAAATGTGTTATTGTAGACCAAGGAATAATTATTAAAAAACATTTTGAGATTTCTTGAACTTTTGAAAACACTGACCTTCCCAAATTTCCATTTACTAATTGTCATTAATCACAATGACAACGCTATTAATATAATTGATAAAATAATATATTAAATTTTATAGCAGTCCCTAGGTTACAAACCACATTCACAGTATCAGTTTGATACCGACCCCAGGCTGTTTCCCAGTAGGGAGTAGATGGAAAAGTCCCCAAAGAAAAAACCTGTATGCTTTGTGGGGGAGAAGTGGCCCCTGCCAACAATTCCAAGGGTAAAAGAAGACCAAGGTTAAGAAATATAACACAAATAAGCATAACCAAAGGACACAGACAATAGGGGGGCCAGGACAAGTGCTGGAGAGCGGGGAGCGGCCAGGGAGAGGTCAATGGGGGAAAAGGAGACATATGTAATATTCTCAACAATAAAGAATTTAAATTAAAAATAAATAAATAAATAAATAAATAAATGAATAAAAGAAATATAACACAAATATCATGTTCAATGGGAGATAATCATTTCCTAAATACATGATGTCATTATTTTTAACAAATTCAATCACAGGCAAAATAAAATCCAGAATATCTCACCCATTTTAATATGTAAAATAATTTTGATACATATGTTTCTTCTTATTTTTATTCTATACTTTAATAATAAATCTGAGTTAAAAACTGCATCATGAGGAAATAAGCAATAGTTAACTCATTTAGTCATTTGCAAAATAGTTCTCTTATTAAATCAATCAGAGTTTTATGTAAAATATTTTTTAAATGTGAAAATTTGATAGCAGATTATTTATTTGCTATCAAATACATATTTACAGGTGTTAGCATATTTGGAGACATTTGAAGGTGATTTGTAATAAAATCTATACTATTATGTTAACGCTTCCTACGATTCTATTAGGAAAATATTTAAAAAATAGATAAGAAATAAAGGGACACTATAAGAAGGAAGGGAGAGATTGAAAGAGAGGCTAGCTATCTAATTTTAGCTCTTAGATTTATGATTTTTATTTTTATTTTAATAAAATGTCATCTTTAGTACTTAATTTTTCTTTCAATAACAACCAATGATAGTGTTCACTTTGCTATAACTCTCCCCACTTGCCTTATCTATGTTATCTTGCTGTACTACAAATTTATGTTAGGCAGCTTAGACTAAATACAAAATAGAAATACATTTCTTAGCAGCTGTTACCATAATTCTAAAAATACACTTATTTTTGCCTTACAGGATTTTAAACCTTCTGGGCTTCTCAGTGCTAAATCCTGTTGACTGAATTTACTAGGATGAAGAGAGACAGAAGTGTTACATTTTAAGATAATTTCTTTTCTAAACACTCAAAAAGGTAATAGTTTTGGTATTTTACAAAGCATGTCAACTAGCTTCCTTAATGCTTTCTCTCAAATGTTTGCTCTTCAGCTGCGTCTCAACCTTTTGTTTCCTTGCATATTCATTGTTTAATCTTTGAAAATCATGTATTCATTGGAGAGAATCTATTCAGAACTAGAGAATTGGGTATGTCTTCACACAAGGCAAATTTGAGCAGCAATATCACTTGTGCTTGGTGTATGCTAAGTTGAATTTCCAGTCATTCTAAGGGAGAACCTTCTGCCCAGAAAAGGCTCAGCCTCTTCCGCAGTTTAATGTTACTTCATCGAGTCTAGCATATTGTTTTGCTTTTCCAAAATAGCAAATGTATTCCTAATTACCTAATGACGGAGTAATGAAAAGTGTCAGGGAAATGGCATCCTTCTGCAGACTTTGTTGATAGTCAACCATGCCCTGGGACAAGGATTGTGGAGAAGAGAGAGAAGACTCTCACCTCCACCCCATTTCCACAGAAACCTTCCCCCCAACACCCCTCCTCCCCCCTCCCCACACACACACACTCATTCTGGCTACCCCCTTATTCAAGTTCTGCTCTTACTGAACACAAATAACTGGAATTTAGGGAACTGGCAATTAAAGTTCTCTTTTCCAAAGAGTTTTCCTTTTTCTTCTCCACTCCCCATCAGTCTGTTTAAATTTTTTGGGTTGTTGTTCTGCAAAAAGAAGATAAGGGGAAAAAAATGTTTCTCAGATCTATTTAATCACTGGCAAGCCAGCATTGGAGCTACTGCTTCATGAAGACTGCCAAAAACCCGACCTAGTTACTGCTCCTTTTTGTGGCATCTTTCCGTGTGGTTTGTGGCACTTTGGAACACAAATTCACAGTTACCAGAAGTTAGGTTTATCGCTATTGCAAAGCCACTGAGTTCTGATCCAGAATTTCACAAACTGGTGCGTGCTCACACAGATCTAGCCTGTCCAGATAGACTGAACAGGAGGGAAAACACAATGCCAAGAAGGAAGAAACTCAGTCCTAATTAATCAGAAACAAATAAGTCATTTTGATGGTGATGTTGAAGAAGATAGAGATGTATTCTTATGAGAACCCTATGTTTCACCAGTATAACACTGTGAAATTATTATACTGCCAGTTATTGTCACTCAGTTGTGGAATACTAAAAAAACAATGAGTCATTTGGAGTGTGTTCTTAGTTTTTGTTTTTATATTTTAATGCACTTCAAGATGTAACATAGCTTCGTGATCTTTTTTATTTTTATTTTTCCTTACACTCAATTTCAAAATGCTCCCTGATTAGCAGATGGGTGGAAATGGAAACATCCACTTTATCTACAGAAATCAATTATTAAAAGGTGATAAAATACACTCAACGCTCAAAAAGTTCAGAAGACTGTAAAGTGGGGAAATCCAGCCTATTGCCAAAAAAAATTAAAAATAAAAAGATCTGACTGTCACTAGGACCATTTCATTCAGCAAATATTTATTAGGCATTCGCACTTTTCTAATTCTATTGCTCATTTCATCTCTGTTGCCTGAAATATTCCCCACCAACTGACTTCCCCTGAAGACCAACCCAAGTAACATCTGTGACCTGAAGTTTTCTTTATTTGCATTTGTCTTCTAAGTCCATCAGCCCTTTTGTCTCCCTGCACCAAAATCCTCTATCATTATCTTTAAGCATCCCTCTTAAAAACATAGCTCATGCTACCATTTTGAAGTCTTCTCCACTTTCAAGAGACCTGTCTTATTCACCTTGTGTTTTTTATAGTGCATTGAATTAAGTGGCTTAAGAAAATATTAGATTGGATTTAAAACAAATGCCCTTTTTTTGTTGTTTATTTTCATTATTATATTTTAACATCTGTCACCATACATAGTTACACATTTTTTATGTCTCTTTTTATTGGGGTGACATTGGTTAATAAAATTGCATAGGTTTCAGGTGTGCAATTCTATAAATTCATCATTTGTATAATGTATTGTGTGTTCACCACCACAAATCAAATCTCCTTCCATCACCATTTATCCCCCCTTTACACTCTCCTACCTCCCCTCTACCCCTCTTTCTCTCTGGTAATCACTGTTAATGTCCTATTTCTAGTTTCCTGGCATCTTATTAGATAGTCTGGCATACTAAAAATTGATCACATATTTTCCTTGCAAATGCTTTAAAATTTGCATTTTTTAAGAGTCAAAGCTGATGGAATTGTGACAGAACATGAAATAATTTGCTGAGTTCAGAATGAACCTATTAATAGCTTGTAAGAAAATTCATTGTCAAGTGGTTATAAGAGCTTCATTAAGTAATAAAGAAGTTGGGAACTTCCAAATGAGATTGAATTTTCAAAGCAGGTAATATGACTTCTGATGGACTAAAAATAACAACCTCCAGAGAGCTTTAGCACAGAGATTTTACCACCAGTGGTAACAAAGAGTCAACCTCTTTTCTTTCCCTTTGCACTATGTTCTGGGATTGGTCATTTTTAGTATTTTTGACAGAAAGCTACAATATAGACAGCAATGTTGAAGAATTCCATGGGGGAATCTGGAAATGTTTGCCTTTTTATTTAATAACTAGAGGCCTGGTGCATGGATTCGTGCACTAGTAGGGTCCCTCGGTGTAGCCGCAGGGATCAGTTTTGGCAGTCCAACACCGCCTGCCGCTCCTGCCTGCTGCTCCTGCTCATCCCTGCCCCCCTGCGCCTGCTGCCACCATGGCTCAGTAGGCTCGCTACCACTCCGCTGTAGTCTCTGGGCTGCAGCAACCAGCCATGAGCTCTGTGTCTGGCACCTGTTGGTCAGCTGAGTGGTACTCCCACTGTGGGAGAGCATTTACCACCAGGGGGCAGCTCCTGAGTTGAGCGTCTGCCACCTGGTGGCCAGTGTGCATCATAGAGACTGGTTGGCCATTTGGTCATTCAGTTGTGGGGTCACTTGGGCTTTTATATATATAGATAAAGCACTTAGATTAGCTTTCAGAGTGTATCAAAGAAAATACAGCCATTTTTCAGAAAAAATAAAAGTTTTAAAAGAGCCATCATCCTATCTAATAAAAGAGTAATATGCAAATTGACCATCACTCCAACACACAAAATGGCCACCCCCATGTGGTTAAAGATGGCTGGCCCAATGTGGACACAAGATGGCTGCCACAAGATGGCCTGCAAGGGAGGGCAGTTGTGGGCAATCAGACCAGCAGGGGAGGGCAGTTGGGAGGGACAAGGCCTGCAAGGGAGGACAGTTGGGGGGGATTCAGGCCTGCAGGGAAGGGCAGTTGGGGAGGACCAGGCCTGCAGGGGAGGGCAATTGGGGGGGACCAGGCCAGCAGGGGAGGTCAGTTAGGGGTGACCAGGCTGGCAAGGGAGGGCAGTGAGGGGTGATCAGGCAGGCCGGGAAGGGCAGTTAGGCCAGCATGGGAGCAATTAGGTGTTGATCAGGCTGGGAGGGGAGTGACTAGGGGGTGATCAGGCTGGCAGGTAGAAGCGGTTAGGGGCAATCAGGCAGGCAGTCAGGCGAGCGGTTGGGAGCCAGCAGTCCTGGATTGTGAGAGGGCAGTCGGATATCCCTCAAGGGGTCCCATATTGGAGAGGGTGCAGGCTGGGCTGAGGGACACACCGCCCCTCCTCCCCCTGCCCGCCCCGTGCACAAATTTCATGCGCCGGGCCTCTAGTATTTTAAGAAAGAGATAATAGAAGTTATCTAAAATTAGAGAATTAAAATACGGTATGTAAAAGCTTAAAACTGGTCAAGTTTGTTCAAGGTGATAAAATGAATGATTGGATTTGCTTTAGGATTTGTTCAGTAGAAATTTTTCTGAGTTTCTTTAAAATGGAGCTGTTACATTAATTGGCACTCAATCTAATAAATATTTTCAACTAATGAACAGAATTTAGGAATCAATTCTCTTTTGAAGTTTTCATAATATTTATGAATAAATAAAATTTTATTGCCAGGCTTATAAATAAATAGTTATTAAACAATGAGATCAATATATTAAAATAAAAAGCATTTTAAAATAAGCTCTCTATTTTCTTAATACCTATACTGTATTTACAACTTATCATATTTATTTTTATATATTCACATCTGTATTTATTTTTATAAATCTATCTCTTAATCTATATCTATATTATCTATCTCTCTACATAGTATTCTCAATACCCAAGGAGGATGTCATGTTCCAGAACATTTAATATCATAAAAAGGTGCTCAGTAAATGTTAAATAAGTAAATAAGTACATAATGAAGAGATTGAGCTTAAACAGACCTAAATACAGTTTCATGTTAAAAAACGAACTATGTAAAAATGCATAATAAATGAAACCTGAGATGACAGTTTCAATTTTCTTAAAAAATAAATACTTGTGCAGTAACAATTTTCTAAAGAACATTAAAAAGCTGTGCTTTACCCAACATTATTTGCTAATGTGAGTGTATCAAAATCTTGAGAGAAAACTGCATGAATGAAATTGTCAACTCTGTATGGATAAGCTTGTTTTTTAATACTCACCTGAGGGCATGTTTTCATTGATTCCAGAGACAGAGAGAGAGAGAGAACGAGAGAAGCTTCTGTCAGCTGCCTCCCCTATGTGCCCTGACAGGATGGAATCCACAACTCAAGTATATGCCCAACTGGAAATCAAACCTGTGACCTTTCAGTGCAAAGATGATGCTCCAACCATACATATTTTCTACCTAGATTATTTGTATTTCACTGTCCTCTATAGTACTCAATTGTATTTTGAAGACTTTCTTAAAAAAACCAAAGTTTGTTGAGGCCCTACTATAGGGTATGCTCCCTGCCCTAAAGTATTTTACAATCTGTTTGGGCAAGAATTGTCTTTATTGACCCCTTAGAGAGGTCAGCTGAGTACTTCTGTTGTCCAGGATACTTTGGGGAAGGAAAGCACATAATCCCCAATCTTCAACAGCTTAGGTGCTGTTCTCACTCTTTCAAACAATTTTATAAATTTCATTTGTTAATTTGTTTCAGAATTCTGATAATATAATCAGGGTAAGTCCCAGAACATTTAAAAGAACAAGACTTACAACTAATTAGCAGAAAATAAAATTTTAAAACTGAAAGGAGGTCTCCTCGCTGGGCTAGAAGTCATTCTACTGTTTTATCTTGTTTCTCATTAGGGATAATATTTTTTTTGGGTAGGACACAAAGTCTGAAAAAATTACTTTGATACTATCCCTAGACCCAACTGTATAAAAATCCTCTGTATGGAAAGCTTCAGAGCATGCTTTCAGAAGAGAGCTTCTGGAAAAAGCTGTGTCTATACTCTCAGTAACCAATTGGTCTGAATGATTATACACAATTATTTTTTAGTGTAGATAATTAAGTTTGTCCCATTTTTGTTGTAGGTTGATAATAGAGATCTGAAAGTATTAATCATTGAAATTATGTAATGAAATACAATAATTGATTTAACTAAGATAATTCATAATTTTTTAGAATTGTTCAGTGAACCCAAGGTCAGAGTTTTACGGAATTTCCCAGTAGGCACAACAAGCATATGCTTAAGGCATCAACAAAGCAGACATAAAAAATTATTTTTAACAATTTAACATTTCAAAAAGAAAAGAAAAATTATAACTTCGTGGGGAGAAACAAAGCTGTGGAGATTTTTCACACTCATTTTATCATGATGTATTGGTGTTTTAATTTATGGTTCTGTGGTCTGTGGTGCGCCATGGTCTCTTCCATCCTTACGCTTTTCTAAAGATCCTAGTAGAGCCCATCCTAATAGAGCTGTGGCAAACAGTGTGGATCCATTAGGCTCATGGAAGGCATCAAGCACAAAGAGGAGGCCAAGAAGGCTCAGACGTGCAAAACAGAAGTGAGACACAGAAGCAGGGAGAGATCATGGGAACATGGGCATTGTCCAGAATGTTACGTGTGAAAGGACACTGACAAGACCAATCTTTCTTAGTCCTAACCTTGGGAAGCCTACTTAATGCCCTTCAGTCAGATTCTTCATCACTAAAATGAGAAAAAAATCCAAAGGGTCATATTAAAAATTAAATAAAATTACATATATATTTTTTGGCACTTAAAAAATGCTTAATGTTGCTTGTCTATTAAGTTATCATTACTAAGACCTTCCATATTTTATCTCCACACCCTTCCATGCCCAGAAGACAAAGTCTTTTGATGCTTGAAAGATTATTAATGTTTAAAATAAAACCCCTTCTGAGTTGGAGCAAAATGTCACAAATAAATTACCTTCTCTCAGCAATAATTTTAATTAGAATTATACTACCATATCATTTTTTTGTTAACATGTAAATGCTTACTAGTGTTTATTTCCTGTCACCATTTTCACATATGCAGCTCTTGTTTATCCATAAAAGTGGGGACGTAAATCACTATTAAAGAATATGAAATCCAAATATAATTCCTAGATTTTACGTCAGCTAATAGTTTTAATCCCATTCTCCCTATTATATTTGATATAATTGATGCATTTTGGAGGATATCGCTATTATCAAGGCAGTTATTGTTTCTGCCCTTATCAACTTTATGTTGAAGCTAAATAATAAACCATACATCAAACTTTACCTCAGTTACAAACAAACATCACTTGCAGTTTTCTGAAAGGTAGTATTATACTTTGGGTTTCAACTTTCTAATTATTTTTGCAATTCATATTTCCAAAATGCAGAAAAGTTAACAATTTCAAAGATTCCCCTCTTTTTTTTTTTTCTTTCCTCCAGAAATTGTTTCTGGCAGTTCCAAGTTCAGAATGCTTTTGTGCATTCCAAGCAGTCTTGCCCAGATTCTGCCACCTGTTCCGTCATTCTGGGTATATTTAGGGTATAGTTCTTTTCCATATGGGCAGTGTAATCCATTAAGTAGCAATCCAGCACAGTTACTTTTTTTTTTTTTAACGTTAAACCTCGAGAGTTAATCGTCCATCTGTGTGTAATCATCGATTCCATTAAGCCTTATGGCCTTGTCAGATTATCAAACATTTTAAACAGTAGTTCTTTCTTCACAGGAAACACATTTGATAATTAAGGGCATGATGGAATCTAAGTTTTGGAGTCTGACTCTAAGGACCCACAGTGGCTTATGTTTAACCTGAGTCAAACTTCACTTTCACGAGGTCACTCAGCTTTGACTATGACAGCAAGAGACTTAGTGACACATACCGATGTAGTGCAGTCAGATTTCTGAACAAGCAGGATAAAATGTTCAGATGGCAAAAATGAATCAAGTGTTTCACGGGTTTTGTTTTTATCTGCAAGGCTTATCTTCAAATTTCTGTTCACAAGACTGAATCCCAATGGGTATTGATGAGAACTGCCCTCAGTCATAGGCTGCGCTTTCTCTGGCTTGTTTTTATGGTCTGTTGCTTTTTATTTTATCAGAGACTAGATTTCTCAAAGTCTAGACTCCCACTGGGGAACTTTCTAGGAGGAGATAGTGTGGGCAGATTTCTTACCAAATTGAAGTTTGATTTTTTCATGAAGTGAAAAATACGAATTGTCCACAAAATATTGCTTGCTTTCAATCTTTTGGTCCTCATTCTGTAATCAAGTATGGATGAGAATGCGTCAAAGGAACAGAGGTGAAGGACATTAAAATCAAGAATTCTGCACTCTGGGTCACAGAGTACAATGATGATGTATGACTGGGATCTCAAGAGAGTTATTTTCTCATTCCCTTGACATGAAACCCTCCTAATATATTTATTAAAGAAATTGAATACTGTACATATAATCAGCATATCACAAACCTTTCATTAAAATAATACAATTAAAGCACTGTGCCTAGGCCACTGGAGACACAATTTGTTGTACAGTTGACCAACTATAAGTTGTTGTTTTTTTAAATCAAGAAATAGGGAATTCTGTTATCTTCTGCAATCTAAATCCTAGGAACTATGTAGTTCTGTGTTCTCTTTCACTTATTTTATTTCTATGAGAAAATTGAAATGTTTCTGGGTTTGGTCAATCAAAATCCAAGTAACCTCATTTATATTAAAGTGTATATTGTATTTCTTAAAACAACACAAAGACTCTCTCATGGTGTCCGGGCCTGGGCAAAGCAGACTTTGCATGGTCTGCTGGCTGGAGAACTAGACACACAGAGGGAGAATCTTGGCCTTTGTGGAACAGCAGGTCTGGACAGCCTAGCCCACTGCACAGCCAACTTAGAAGCCCTTCCGGTGCAAATCTGGTCCAGAAGGCTGCACATATTTTTGCCTGGATAGACCCCTTTGTGTTCAACAGGAGCCTGGGCAGCGATGATGAGGTCTTCCATATTGCTCACACGAAGCTACAGTATGGGACAGGAAATCTGGCTCTTTAACCCTCTGGCTGCTGCACATGACTGTTTGGCTAGCAAAGCAGAAAAATGTCGACAGCCTAAGGTTGAAATGATTAGTAACAGGTTTTTGAGTGATTTTCCCAGAATGTGCTAGTATAAATAGAGGACTGTGAAAGTGTGGTTTGGGGGATTTTTTTCTTCCTTTTGGTATTGTGATTTGTTTGTTTCCACTTCTTTTCATGACACATTCCCTTTTATGACGACTGTACACACCCATTCCAAACACCCAAATGCGGGCTGAAAGGAACGGTCACCTCCAAGTGCTTCCTAGTCAATCAGGTGTCTCCATCCTGAGTAGACAAACTCTTTAATCTCCTGTAGTCTACCCACTATTATGAGTTATTTTAGCTTATCCTACCCTAGATTTTGTTTACAGGCTAGAAGACTCAGAAGAGACTATGAGAACATTATTATTTAGTGCAAGATTTGATGATTTTTTAAAAAAAAATGAGTAATAGGCTAATTACTAAAAACATCATGCCTTATGTAAGAAGTAATGTTTTGCTTTCCTTTTTAAATTTTCTTTACCATATTTGTTATTATTGCCTTTCAAAAGATGAAGCTGACAAGTAAATTCATGTTCTAAGTGGCTCAATAGACATTCCTTGCTGATTGTAATAATAGGGTTAAAAGAAATGACATCTAATCAGTAGAGCTGTCACCAACTAATGCAAAGCTTTGAGCTAGTTTATTGAAATAGATCAAATTATTTCAACTCCAGCTAACACAGATATCTTAAAATAGATCATGACAACCTTCTGTTAGAAACACTGTTCTGTTCAATAATAAAGCAAGTTTTTCAAATAGAATGTATTGTTTTAAAAATATGTGGATGAACCACTCAATAGCTGCTACTTGTGTTATGTTATGGACAAAAGATGTAAAGTATGCCTTGCCATGCCTTAGTATGCACATTTGGTGAATAACAAGCTATTCTCTTTTTTAGTATAAAAGAAAAATGAAGTATCAAAATATCAGAAAACTTTAGAACTTGTATAAATGATTGAAAGAGACCAACAGGTCTCTAATTAATATTTATCAACTGTTCTTATCAACATAAAAATGTTGGTTCAATCTGTACAAGTGCAACCACAATAAAAACTACCATATTTAAACAATAAAGGGCAAGATAAAATGGTACTTTTTCTCAGCATTCGTACAGGTAAAGAAACCCTCCTTCTAGCCTGTATTCCCATGTAGTCCATGTTCCCACTTCCCTTTACAAATAATATTCTTGAAAGGTAAATCCAGTTCACCAACTTGACTTTCTCACACTTATTCAGTCTGTCTTGTGCCCACCACTCTACTGAAATAAAGTCATCTAAGATATTCAGATAGCTAAATCAGAGAGACATGTTGATTTATCTCATATAACTTAATGTGACCTCACCTCTCTCCTTTCCATTATCCATTATTCCTGGCACTCCCTTTATCTCCTTGGTTCCTGTCATCTCCACCCCACCTCCCCAGGCCTCTTAATTGCTTTTTCCTCAAGTTTCTTTATGGGATTCTGCTGAAACCTACCCATTGTCTACACCAGTGATGGCGAACCTATGACACGCATGTCAGCACTGACACACATAGCCATTTCTGATGACACGTGGCCGCATGCCGAGGATGAAACACTTGCTGCTCCTGAGGATGAAACATTGTGACTAGAGTCTTGGAGTTAGTTTTTTCCTCAAAGTGACACACTACCCAAGTTATGCTCAGTTTTTTGGCCAAGTTTGACACGCCAAGCTCAAAAGGTTGCCCATCACTGGTCTACACTATCATGAAAGTGCAGCAGGGAACACAGACCTTGGGCTTTAGCAAGGGCTAAAAGCTATGCAATGATTGTTCTGTCGAGACAATGGTGGCTCAAGACAATCCCTAACCTGATAATCTTTTACACTTTACCAAACTTTACCTTTGATATGCTTGTTTGCTTTGCTAAAGGGAAAATGTGTATTCTAGTAAATAAAAGATAATGGGTCAGGGCATTCAGGGAACCTCTCCGCTAGAGAGTAAGGTCTCCATCTGGCTCCCCAACTACCTTCTAAATTTATATTTCTTGTCTAGTATATCCATTTGTGTGTCAGCCCCTTCTCCAGACCTTGAACCCTAGCCATGCCAGTTGTGGCTTCACAGGATTCTTTCCCTCTACCTACCTCTTAATTTCATGTTCCTCTTGATTATACTACCTTGCTCTTTTTCTCTTCTCACTTATTAGCTCTGATTTGCCCTATGGTGCTCTCCCACAATGTGAATTATGAATCATTGGTGAAAACCTTGAATTAATTAGGATGCTTTTATATAGAAATATAACATAAACCAGCTTAAGGCATAAAATTCAATGACTAAAACATTCAGGGGAAGTTAACTAAATGCTTGGGTGGTTCAATAGTATCAGCAGACCTCTATCTTTCTTAATTTGTTAGCTTTCCCCCCCACTCTGTATTGGCTTCATGTACAGACTTGACCTACATGGAGGCAAAGATTGCCATCGATTACTCTAGGCTTAATTGTTCTTATAGCTAATGATCCTGCCTTAAAGAGCTCCTCTCTTCCAGCATCCTTACCAGTATATCATTTTGTTTTCTGATTGGCTTGGCTTAGGTAATGGATTCTCAACCCTGAGAGGAGAG
Organism: Eptesicus fuscus; assembly: GCF_027574615.1. Lineage (NCBI taxonomy): Eukaryota > Metazoa > Chordata > Mammalia > Chiroptera > Vespertilionidae > Eptesicus > Eptesicus fuscus. The sequence continues at coordinate 66,688,874 of NC_072474.1, read as the reverse complement.
TCCAGGTCTTTGATTGATATCAAAGACATCAAAATCAGTAATATTGGAAAGATATATGTTTACAAAATAAAGTAAAGAGCAGATTTAAAACAAACACACAAACACCTCTATTACAACTCCCAAATCTATAACTTCCTTCTATATTCCCACTGTAAGATCCAGACTAATATTTTATCTTCACAAATAGAGCTATTTCAAAAGCACATGCCCAAAGCTTAAATCAGTATTCCTCTACTCCCACCCCAAATGTGTGTCTCTTTCTGTGTTTTCAGTAATGCCACCATTACCTAAAAAATCATCCAAAGCAGAAACAGAAAATCTTAAACTTCTGCTTATCAACTCTTTCTTATAAATACTCATGAAATATATTTATATTTGTTTTCTCTTTTCTAAACTTATTCTTACTACATTATTTCAGAACTATATTATCTCTAAACTAAAGAATTTCTTAACTGGACTTACCTTCTTCTACTCTAGTTTCCATATTGGTACCTCTTTATGTTCCTAATACACAAATATTGTCATTTTTACTTATTTGTTTTAAGCCAACTCATCCACAGGATGGCTTGTTCTCCAAACTTGTTCTCTCTCACTCAACAAAGCCAAAACTTAAGCCAAACTAATCTAGAGTTTTCCAAATGTGTCATTCCATTCTTGCTTGAGTATCTTTGAAGACAGAGTTTCTTTGTCCTAGAATAACCTTCCTCTCCCATTTTTAAAACGTATCTCACAAGATATATTTTAAGTACTTTCAACTATGAATCATGTGTGTAATTCCATTATTATGCTTATTGAAATGTATTTGTTTACATGTGGTCTCTCAAGACTGAACTCATGAGGAAGGAAAATGTTTTATTAAAGTTATTGGACTTTTTAGGGGTTTGTTGAATTCTATCCTAGGCTAATCACAGTGTCTGGAATTGTGTGTAAAAAAAAAAAGTGTATTGAATGAATGCATGTAGGAAAGAATGAATAAGTGAATGACATAGTACATTTTGATAATCTGAAAAGTAAAAACAATGACTTCTACCCAAAAGGTAATGAGGAATTTCATTTTTAGATAATATTTAAAGGAAAAACCTTAATTTCTGATAGTAATAATGTTAATAATATTCATAGCTTGGAATATTTGTAAATGTTTCAAGCACTTTAACATCAAAAGCATCATTTGTCTTTGCATGGGAGGTCAAAACAGATATCATTGTAATTGGTACTTATCTGTGCTTATCTCATGGAGAAACTGAGGAGCAAAGTGATTATGTGTCCTTCCCAAGTTCATGCAGAGTGTTTTTGGTAGCACTAGATCAAAGAAATTTCTGCTTCCCCAGTCATTTAAAAGCATAAATGATAACTATTTTCCAGGATCAATGGAGAAGGCCAGAGCATCCTATTTTAATCAATTATAAAAGTTCTCCTTCTCCAATCAAAGAAAGGTATTAGTGAAATGAATGAGAGTAATTAAATCTAATTTAGTCATGCAAATGAGTTTAATTAAAAGAAATCTACCCTTTAATAACTTCAGGGGGAAATGCAGTTCCTTATGGAGTTTGAAATTTAGTTAAACTCACAAGACACAATAGCTGAACTGATGAGACCACACTGTTGTAATCTGCTTGTGTAAATATTGACACATGTAGCATTTAGTTTGTCTCACAGTGATAATACTTGCTGTAGGCTTCTGGTGAAATCTGGCACTTATAACTATTAAAATATGCTTGTTAAAAATGCTCTTATCCATCATGTTAATTCTATGAATGGGACCTCGAATGCATTGACCTCCAGCAAAAAAATCTTTTTCCCAAAACTAGAGTTTAGGAAAATGAATATAAATTCAAGACTTACGGACCCTCCACTATGCAGAAAGCATTGAGCCAGGTATAAAATAGGGTGGCATGTGGCAAAGAAACAGAAGGTACCTGTCCTGAGGATGCTTACACTCCAGTGTCTGTAGTGTTTTCTTTCTGTGATGATTACAGACAAAATTGCTCAGAATGGAAGTACAAACCTAGATGACACAAGGGAGGATTATACAGAATCCCATGGGAGAACAGAAATGGATCACTTATTTGGAATGACTGGGTGGAAGCAGGAAACTTTTCACCAATAAAGAGGAATCTGAGCTGGTCTTAGAGATAGATGAGATTTCAATTGCAGAAAATAATGTCAATATACACAGAACATTATAGGCAGAACATTATAGAAAAAGATCAAAAAAAAAAAAAAAAAGGTGCATGCTTTGTTGACAGCTTTATTGTGTGGTGGGTTGGAATCATAGGTGATATGAAAAAACTTTTAGAAAAGCAGGCTGCACAGCTGGCAGACAGGGGCTTTCCAATGCCATCTTTGGTGTCAGGATGTTTATCTGAAGACAACACAGAGGTGGCAAAGGTCCTTGAACAAAGGAGTGGCATATCTACAATTGTCACTTAGAATGAGACCTCTCTGATCAAGGGCAAAAATAATTTATAATGGAGAAAGAATAGGGACTAAGAGACTTTGTAGAAGTTTGTTGAATAATCTGGATGAGAAATTAGGAGGCTCCAGTTGAAGGCAATGGCAATGAGAGTACAAAAGAAGGAACAGAGTAACAAAGCTTTAAGAACTTTGAATTTTAACTTGGGTGTCAGGGTGAACAGTAATGCTCTCACTAAATTAAGGAGCATGGAAGATGGGGAAGAGAAACTAGTAGATGATCAGTGAAGCTCACCACTGGAACACTGAAAATGCAGCTCCCAGCCTCTCTGAATGCCTGACTATAGTCTACTTTATTCTATTTTCCTTGCTTCTATCATGCTATATCGTTTGCTTCTTTCTTAGGTGTATTGTTTTCTTCTTAAATATGAGCTTCACAGAGACAGGGATTTTTTGCTCTATTGTTCATTGGTGAATCTTGAAATTTGACCACAATAGTATATATATATATCTTAAATAACTAGCACATAGGAGATACTTGAAAAGTATTCTTTTCATGAACTGTGAGAAATTATAGTTTTGAAGTCAAGTTGTAAAGGTCTAAATTTAAAAACATGGCTTACAAGACCCAGGACATCTATCGCTGTTTACTGATAGTTGCCAGGGGGGAGGGAAGAAAGGGGATTGGGTGAAAAAGGTGAACGGATTAAGAAGTATAAATTGGTAGTTTCAAAATAGTCATGGGGATATAAAGTACAGCATAGGGAATGTAGTCAATAATATTGTAATAACTATGTATGGGGCCAGGTTGGTACTGGAAATATCAGGGGGAACACTTTGTAAAGTATATGATTGTCTAACCATTATGCTGTATACAGAATAATACTGAATTTAAACTGTAATTGAAAAATAAAATTTAAATTAAAAAATTTCTAGCTATGGACAGTTATATCCATGTTACCTTTGCTTACCATAGATACAAATAATTAAGAACTGACTCTATTTAACAGTACACATAGTTAAATAACAGCATGTCTTAAAGTTACTTACATTATCAATGATACAAAGGTATACAATCCTCTCTTGGCAGATGTAATGAAACAAATAACTGTAAAATAAAAGATATACTTTAAAAATAACAACAACACCTCAACAAACTAAGAGAAAACAGGATTATCTATAGCCCCATTAAGGTGGCCTGGAAAAGTATATATTTCTATAAGGTTAGATGTGGTGATGTGTGGTGAGGTGTTGCAAGAGGTTAGCTTTTTAGTCAAGGACTATGGTGGTTAAAGTCAGAACCAGTATAACCACTACTGTTCTCCTTCATAAACCTACAGCAATCATGATAGATGCCTCCTTTGACATTCCAGAAGTAGTAAGCTGATCTCCTAGCTTCCCACTACACTTGGCCATAAAAAAAAAAATCACCTATGCTTCTAAATTTCAGAAAATTGGGGTGGGGTACAATGAGAAGAAAATAGATTAAGAATACAAATTTTTTTCTTATTGTGGATTTATTTGAAATTTATAACATGCAATATAACTATTATGAAATAATTAATGGATGGCATTATTGGTTTCTTTTCTTGAATGAAATAATTTTATAGTTTACCTTTTCTTTCTTGATAAACCTATTAATTTAGATTAAACCTGGACTTATCTTGCTTTCTAGCTTATAAATACTTAAAGTTGGCAAATTACTTATTCTCTATGATAGTTGAGCTGGTAATACTAAAATTTTGGAGATTTTAATATATTTTTCTTCTGTGGTTTGAGAAGTAATTTCACCCATTCTAAGAAGGGAATTTTATCCACTGGTAATATAAAAATAACTAAAAACTTGAAACTTCCTTGTAGATGAACAATCACTAATGTCATTCTAGATTTTAATTTTCAATTGACTTGCTGTTATCGCTTTTGCATTTCTGCAATGTCTCTGTGGCAAAGATTGCTAATAATCACCAATATCCATTTCCCTTTTTGTTTTCTTTCTGCCCCCTACATTTTCTGTCCCCTTAAAGTTAGATAAAGGATATGTAATATATTTCTGCACATTGAACAGAGTATAAATGGTAAATATTGCTTCTAGATTTGTCCCATAAAAATCTCCAGCAGGTAATCTGTAGTTTTCTCCCTCTTCCAAAGTGATTCTGAGGACTTGTTGAATTTGGAGACATTGAGATAGGAGAATATTGTGTCTCTGAATAACCACTGTCACTCCTCTTCCCTCTCCTCACCTCACCAGTATCATTAGACGGTTAAATAAGTAAGCACTGAAATTTTATCATAGTTAACTACTGACATTTCAGACTATTTGTTACTGCAGCCCAGCCTAGCCTAACTAATAAAACCTGGCACCGTGCTGAGCATGAAAGAATTAACAGTTACTAAATTGAATTACATATTTTTTTTTTTAACCACGAATATCCTTTGAGTCTGCGAATCTCGGATTATACCCAGTTTGTTTCCATATCTTAGTAGTGAATTGGTGAAGCTTAGGTGCTCTGATATGTTTAGGTGTGTTTTTAGGCATCTTCCACATGGAAGGAGACACTCATCAAGTTTAAGGGAACAGTCTTGTGATTCACAGCTTGTCTTTTGAGAAGCGTAGAGGAAATTGTATCATTTATCATAAGTAATTCCAAAATGGCTCACACTATCAATCTCTCTGACAATCCCCTCAACAATTCAAATCCAATCTGTGGCTGGAAACTGTCCAGGTGATAAGCACTGAGATGCTGTGGGCCAGACCTGCTATAACACCTGCTCTAAAGTCAGATATACCATCTGCAGTGAATGTAACCCAACTTATGCAGAGGAATCCATCAGTGTAGCAATATTACAATATGCAAGTAAGAAGGAAATTGGTGGTGTCTCAGTGGGTTCACCTCTTTATTTGAACCAAGCAATTATACATTTATAAATTATACATTTACAATTGTACATTTATACAATTAAGCAAGCAATTAAGAAAACAATTATTCTCTTTCTTCATAATGCATAGGAAAGCTGGACCAACTTTTAGCAAATTAACATGTCCACATTTTTGGTAGATAAGTTTAGAGATGTAAAATGAATGCCTTATGGATTTGCTGTCCCAGCTGGACACAAGCCTAGAGAATTTAAACTATTTTCCTTTAATATCCACCATTATATAAACAAATAGGAGTAGGTTTTTCATTTTAAATGATTTAGGAACCTTGTTTGTGCTATTTTTGTCTTTGAAAAAAAACTGCCTCTCTATTGCTTCTGGCTCTAATGTGTATTCGGAAAGTACCAATTTTCTCCTTATATGACTGTATCTTTCTCATCAGAGTGTTTGGTTAAGGAATCACTGCTCACCTCAGTCTGTGCCAAACATAGTGCTCTAAATCTTTAGCCACAGTGATTGGTCCAGATTTGGCCACATGACCAAGCTAAGCCAATCGAAGTCCTTTTCCAGAATTTCCAAATCTGAACCAATAGGAATTTCTTTTTTTCTGGTCATGAAGCTGTAAGAATTTATGTTCATGAACTGTCAGCTGTACTTGTTTTGGTCAACTTGAGAAATAGAAGTCAGAAAATAGAGATACTCCTGAAAAGGGAAATGGAGAGTCCTGTCAATATTTGAATTCCTGATTCTTATTTTATTTGAGATAAGCTTCCCTCCTACCTTCCCTATAGTTTGGTTATATGAGTTATATTTGGTCATATGAGCCAATAAATTCAATTGTTGCTTAAGTTTAAGATGCATTTAGTCTCTGAAAGCAAGAGTCTTATTAATATGACCATTGAGGGGTTTTTTAATTAACTTGGTTATGGTATAATTTACATACAATGAAATGTATATACTTGTACAAGTATACATTTCAATGAGTTTAATCAGTTTATATACAAATGTAACCTTCATTACAATTAGAATATGGAAAAAAATGTTGTGACATAGTCAATGGTGAAATAATTTTCTAATATCTTCCCTCAAAGAACACTGATTTTGACAATCATGTAGGAGAGAGTAGTTGTGGAGGTCTAGGAGTCCAACAGAGATATTACAACATATCATTGGAGCAATAACTGTCTGAGATTTAATGCACTAAAGATGGTAAGAGGGAATAGGTTCTCTATACCTCCATCACTCCTCCTCCAAGTTGGCCCAGCTCAACGTCACAAGAGACCTTCTCAACCCATCAGTGAAAGTAAGAGCATGTGAGTAAGTGCTTGGTTCCCCCAGTTATACAGGACTCTGCCAAAAAGGTTCATTTCTCTCTCACCCCATCCAGATTATTGAGTTCTAAATTGCATGACTGGTAGGCAGTGAAGTGATGGGAGAACAGCAGCTAGGGCTCTGAATGGAACATCAAGGACTAGTGGATACTGCTAACTGCTTTACAGGCCCCATCAGAAAGCCTGCTGAGAAGCTTCTGGGGATACATCACCTGACGATCCCCCCACTGGGACACAGGGACCCCCAATAATCCATGTGCCTCATCCACAAATACCACCACTTCATTGCTGGCTTCCTGTGCTTGTTCCTGAATATAGTGAGAACAAGCTTTTGCAAACAGCTAGAGAGCATGCATACATAGAAAGCCAACCCAATTCGGTGGGATTTTGCAAGAGCACACAAATCTAGACATTTACCACCACCTTAGGAAAAGCAAACAAAATGCTGTTAGCAATTTGCTTGGCTTAGCAGGCCTAAAATATTAGGAAACCCCCCTCAAGAGAGAACAAAAAATGTGGAGTAGATGTATTCATAGAAAAGATTTGAGAAAGTCTCAGAATCCCTAACAAGGCTGGGAAGGTATTTTTCTCCCAAAGCTAGTCAATAGAGACTGGAAGAGATGTCTGCTTTTTCAGATGTGAAGACAGTGATACAAGCCTTCAAGGAACATGAAAAATCAAGTAAACATGATATCATTTAAGGAACACAATACTTTTCCAATAACCAACCACAAAGAAATGAAGATTCATGATTTCCCAATTAATTATAAATAGTTGTTTTATGGAAGTTCAATGAGTGATAAAAAAAATACAAAAAGAAAATTAAACAAAATCAGAAAACAACATATGAAGAAAATGAGAATTTTAGCAGAGAAATAGATATTAAAAAAAGAAGAAGAACCAAACTGAAGCTAAAGAATACAATGAGTAAAATTTAAAAAAAATTTTGCAACAGAGAACATCTCATTGAATGGAAAAAAAGAAAGAAAACTAGAAAGAAAAAAAAATAAGTAAAGAAAGTATATGTGAATTATTGGACATCATTAAGAGAATAATCAATGCATTATTAGTCACAGAAGAAGAGAGGGAGAAAAAGGCAGAAAGCTTACTTAGGGGAATAATGGTTGAGAACTTTCCAAATCTAGAGAGAAATTTGGATATACATATTTATGAAATTCATAGATTTCCCCATAATTTCAACCCAAAATGATCTTCTTCAAGCCACATTATAATAAAGCTGTCTAAAATCAAAGACAAAGGGAGAATTTTAAAAGCAGCAAGAGAAAGAAATCACATACAAGGAAACCCCCACAAGGCTATGAGAGGATTTCTCAGCAGAAACCTTGGGGGCCAGGAGAGTGAGATGATATAAACAAAGTGCTAGGAAAATATCTACCAACCAAGAACACTTTACCCAGCAAAGTTGTCCTTAGGAAATGAGAAATAAAGACTTTCCCAACCAAACAAAAGCTGAGGTTGTTCAGCACCAGACCTGCCTTACAAGAAATGCTAAAATGGGTTCTTCAAGGAGAAATGAAAAAGTGCTTTACCCACTTACCTATCTCTATTATAAAAACCCCTGGGCCATGATGTCATCACACCATTATGACCAGATTGGTCACCAGGAGGCTGCTTGCACTGCAAGGAGCACACGGGTGGGCAGGGCTGCGTGCACAATGAGGCAAATGCAGATGGGCGGGGACTTGACTCTGGGTCCCGTGTCCTGCCCGGTGTGGCAGGAGTCAGTCTGGGTCCCGCTGGCATGGCGGGTCTGGGTCTAACGTGATATTATGCGCTGGGCCTCTAGTTGATGGATATTTGGATTGTTTTCATTTTTGGCTACTTTGAATAAAGCTGCTATAAACCTTAGTTTACAAATCCTTGTGGAGACTTGTGTTTTCATTTCTCCTGGGTAAATACCTAGAAATGGGATTACTGGGTCATATGATATGTGTATGGCTAACTTTATAAGAAACTGCTAAACTGTTTCTAGAGCAACTGTACCATTTTACATTCCCTGCAGTAATGTATGAAAGCTTGACTTCTCCTCATCCTTATAAACACTTGATATAGTCAGGCTTAAATTTTAGCCATTCTAAGGTATATAGTGTAATTTATTGTGTTTTTAATTTTTATTTCCTGATGACCAATGATGTTGAGCCTATTTTAATGTGCTTATTAGATGCTTATATGTCTTCTTCAAATGTGTTTGTTCAAATGTTTTGCCCATTTTTAAATTATTTGTCTTGTTATTGAGTTTTGAGCATTTTAAAAAATATCTTTTGGATATAAGCCCAGAAGACTATATATACAGTGTATTCATGATTCTAACTATATGATGTTCTAAAAAAGACAAAACTATGGAGACAAATAATCAGCAAAAAGTAAAATGAAAAAAGGTCAAATCAGTGGTTGCTAGGGTATATATATCTCCTTCATATGGAAATATATATATATATATATATATATATATATATATATATATACTGAGTGGCCAGATTATTATGATCTCTGAGCGCGTAATAATCTGACCACTCAGTGTGTGTGTGTGTAGATTTTTTTAATGGATTCTCCCTCTCTGGAATCTTTCTTTTTATGTGTCTTGTTTTTTTCTATATATACTAGAGGCCCGGTGCATGAAATTCGTGCACGGCGGGGGGTTGTGCCTCAGCCCAGCCTGTACCCTCTCCAATCTGGGACCCCTCAAGGGATGTCCGACTGCCCGTTTAGGCACGATCCCTGGGATCGGGCCTAAACGGGCAGTCGGACATCCCTCTCACAATCCAGGACTGCTGGCTCCCAACTGCTTGCCTGCCTGCCTTCCTGATTGCCCCTAACCGCTTCTGCCTGCCAGCCTGATCACCCCCTAACCACTCTGCTGCCAGCCTATTTGCCCCCAACTTCCCTCCTTTGCCGGCCTGGTTACCCCTAACTGCCCTCTCCTGCAGGGTTGATCACCTCCAACTGCCCTCCCTTGCAGGCCGGGTGCCTCCCAACTGTCCTCTCCTGGTGGCCATCTTGTGTCCACATGGGGGCAGGATCTTTGACCACATGGGGGCAGCTATATTGTGTGTTGCAGTGATGATCAATCTGCATAGTACTCTTTTATTAGATAGGATAGAGGCCTGATACAGGGGTGGGGGCCAGCTGGTTTGCCCTGAAGGGTGTCCCTGATCAGGGTGGTGTTCCCTTGGGGTGTGGGGCAGCCTGAGCGAGGGGCCTGTGGTGGTTTGCAGGCAGGCCACGCCCCCTGGCAATGCAAGCGGAGGCCCTGGTATCTGGAATTTATTTTCCTTCTACAATTGAAACTTTGTAGCCTGGAGCAGAGCCAAGCCTGGGGTTCCCTCTGAGGCCTGCAGCCATTTGTGTTGGGGTTATAATTGAAACTTTGTTGCCTTAAGCGGGTGGGCCCAGCCAGGGTGTGCGGAAAGCTTTGCTTCCCCTGTTGCCAGTGGCAACCCTGGCCTGCTCTCTCAAGCTTCATTCTGCCGCCATTTGTTTGAATTTGTTTACCTTCTATAATTGAAACTTTGTAGCTTGAGTGGAGGCTTAGGCCTGCAACGGCTGGCAGAAAGCTTGGCTTCCTCTGTTACCTAGGAAACCTTGCTCTCTGTAGCTGTAGCCATCTTGGTTTGGGTTAATTTGCATACTCGCTCTGATTGGATGGTGGGCGTGGCTTGTGGCTGTGTCGGAGGTATGGTCAATTTGCATATTTGTCTATTATTAGATAGGATTAGAGGCCTGGTGCATGAATTCATGCATGGGTGGGGTCCGGCCAGCCTGGCCAGGGGGAGGGGACATGGGCAGTTGGCTGGCCTGCCTGCTGGTCGAACTCCTGGTCAAGGGGACAATTTGCATGTTAGCCTTTTATTATATAGGATATACACTGAGTGTCTAGATTATTATGCGTTCAGAGATCATAATAATCTGGCCACTCAGTGTATAGACTTTCCACATTGGTATCTCTCATTTAAAAATATGCATTTAAATTTCCTCTATATTTTTGCATGGCCTGATAACCCATTTCTTTAGTGCTGAGAAATATTCCATTGTCTAGATGTATCATAGTTTATCCATTCACCTACTGAGAGACATCTTGGTTGCTTTCACATTTTGGTAATTATGAATAAAACTGCAATAAACATTCATGGGCAGGTTTTTGTCTGTATATAAATTTTCATCTTTTTTGGGTAAATACCAAGGAATGTAATTGCTGGATCATATGGTAAGAGTATGTTTAGTTTTATACATTGTTTTCTTATTGCTGAGTTTTAAGAGGGTTGTGTTTTTGTGTCTGTGCATTTTGGATAAAATACCATAGATTTTTGTGTGTTAAACTAATGTCTCTGACCTTACTAAACTCATTTATTAGTCCTAGCAGTTTTGTTTGTTTTTTAAAGTCCTTTGCAATTTTCCTTCTTTCTAATATGTATTCCCGTGTATCTTGATCTACTTCCTGATATCCCATAAGTCCCTAAACTTTCTTCACTTTTCTTTTTGCTCCTCTGATTAAATTATTTCCAGTGATCTGTTTTTGAGTTCATTGATCCTTTCTTCTGGTTGATCTAGCCAGTCCTCTGGGGAGACACAACAGATAATTTGGCATGCTGGATGCATAAACTACTTCTTTCCTCCCCAGGGAGAAGCTGGGCTTGGGGACTCTCCTCCTGATTATATGCTGCTGTGCTGGGAGTAGGGATTCTGGTGCAGAGGTGTCCTGAATCTCCCTGCCGACTTTGGTGTGTCTGTCTAGTTTTATGTTCCCTGGGGTGCAGAAGCTTTTATTAGTTTCTGAATTTGTCAGAGAGGATTTGTCCATGAATTGCTGCCGAATTGGTGTGTTTGTGGAGGGAAAAGCCAATATTAAATGATGATGGGGAATCAGAAAACTAAAATAAGCAAGTATAGTAAATGATATGAAAGGAGAACAAAGAACACTGTCCTGGAAGCCAAGTAAAAAAGGTGCTTCAAGGAGGAAGAGTGATCAACCATGTGGCACACACAGATACGTAGAGTAAAATAAGAACTATGAGCACAAGACTTGATTTATCAAGATGGAGGTTAGTAGAGACTTTGACCAAAACTTTTTGCTGGAGTAGTGGAAACAAAAGCCTAATCTTGGTGGGTTCCAGAGTGAAAAAGGAGAGCAAATGGGGACAGTGAGTACAGACAATTCTTTTGAAGTTTTTTGTTTGTTTGTTTTTTAAAGGGAAGCAGAGAAATGGTACTGTATTTGAAGAGAGATATGAGGTTAAGAAATTATCTTTTAATTTTTGTTTAAAAGAAGGGGGATGTTTATATGCTGATGATGGACTTGTAAGATGGAAAACTAGGGGATGATTGTTCTAGGAATGTCTATTAAAGGAGGGATTTGTCCTAAAGAAAGCCATGGTTAGTCTTCTAGCTGAAAGGAGACAAGGTAAAGTCTATAAAGTTTACATAGATTGGTTGGTAAATGTGACATATATTGGGAATATGCAGAATTTCAGTTTCACAATAACATAGGCTATATGATCCTCAATTGAGCTTGAGGTAGTCAAAGGAACTATTAGAGGTTTGAGGATATTAAAAAATGTATGACAAAACTGAAACTGTTATATGTTTATAAGATAGAAATATATATTATCATATGTTTTTACTAAATTAAATGATTTTATATCATTATTAATAGTTTGATGCCAGGAATGGGATGACTTACAAGGACATCAGTTGGCAACAAGTCAGGTTGATTTTTCAAAAACTTCTATTAGATTTATGAATAAAACACATGTAGTTTATTAACATACTTATCTAATAATAACAATAATAATAATAATAATAGCACCATTAACCTTTTGGAGTGGATATAGTTTGATAGTAGTATTAGTTAATGAATTAAAAAAGTAAAAATATTGAATTCTATGTTATCGTTAACTTTCATTAATAACCGAGATGAGTTCCCACAGGGAAAATGCAAAATAACATAAAAAAGGGGATAAAATAGTTGGTAATGTATTGCTAGGATTGTTGGCAGAATTTCAGTCCTTTATTTCATTTTATAAAAACATCATTTTTCATTTTTTAAATTTAAAAAGCATGAAATGCCTTGACCTTTGCAGAAGACATAGAGGAAAGAAACAAGACACAGTGAGGTTTAATTAATGTCTAAAGTTCCCTAACCAGAAAATGTCAGACTTGAGATTTTTATCCATGTCAACTGAATTAAGCTTGGTGGTCTTTTTTCTGCTTCTAAACAGGAAGCAGATATAGTAGGTGCTATGCTAAATTTAGGTCTAAATGTAGTTCCTTGGAGGGGTTTGGCTCAGGAGCTGGTAAAATTAAATAAAGCATGGGCAGTGCAGATGACTAATATTAAGATGAGTCAAAGGGCCAGATTTAATCCAAGGAATGAAAGTGATGTATGTTTGCAAGTGAATATTCCCAATCCTAGATTTTTTTTAATGGATTCTCCCTCTCTGGAATCTTTCTTTTTCTTTTTATTTATTTTTTTAAATTTCTTTATTGATTAAGGTGTCACATATTTGTCCTCATCCCCCCATTCCCATCCCACACCCCTCCCCATGGATGCCCCCACCCCCCTGTTGTCCTTAACCATTGGTTAGGCTTGTATGCATGCACACAAGTCCTTTGGTTGATCTCTCCCCCCTACCCCCACCCTCCCCTCCCCTCCCTCTGAGGCCCAACAGTCCAATCGATGCCTCCTTGTTTCTGGGTCTGTTCTTGTTCATCAGTCTATGTTGTTCATCATTTCCCCTAGATGAGTGAGATCATGTGTTACTAGAAATATACTTATAAGAACCGAATGTGAGACAAGCAATAATGGTTATGCTGACAGGCAAATGAATCAGTCTGTAGTGAGTTTCTTTCTGGACCAACAGTTCTTTTGAGACCCAATTTCAATGTCCATCAGTTCCTTATGTGTACATGTCGGCACTGACTTTTCAATTCTGGATGGTGGACAAATGGTGGTAATGCAGGTCTGACTCCCTCTGGTTTGGTCTCGGCCGGACCCAGGGGCATGGCCTCACCCAGACTCAGGGGCGCACGGCCTCACCCGGACCCGGGCTCCAGCATCACCCAGACCCAGGGGCGCGCGGCCTCACCCAGTCCCGGGGGCACACGGCCTCCCCCGGACCCAGGGGCGCGGCCTTGGAATCTTTCTTTTTATGTCAGCCTTAGTCTCTCTATAGCTGAAGAGATTGCTGTTGTTTTTCAATGTTTTCTCTCTCTTTATCAGTGGGAATTTTACATCTTTTGGCCTATGGTGGGTCTTTCCAGAGGTCCCAGAATATTTGACTGGGGCACAGAAGAGGAGGAGTTATTCAACTTTCTTTTAACAAGATGCTTTATCTCCCTTTTCCTAAGTCAGGAATACTAGTAATGTCACTTTTTCACTTCTTTTATTCTTCCTCAGAATTTGGACATGTTCCTCTTGCATAGAAATCCAAATAATTTACACTCACAGGCCCTGAAACTGAGATTTTCATCTTTTCCCATTTACAATGTGCTTAGACATTTACTACAGTATCCAGTTAACTAGCATATGATAGGAATGTATATAGAATAGCTAAAGATAGTTTATTTTGGTGCTTCCAATTTTGTTAAAGAGAATAATTTTAATAGTTCTGTTGCATGTATATGTAGATGTTATATATAATGTATAGACAATAGGTTTAGCTAAATAAGATTATCTAAGCATTAATGATAAGGTTTTTTTCTTCCTTCCTTTGATTGGCTTGCAAAGTTATGCAGTGTTACCTCCCATGCTTTAAATTTTGCAAACAACACTGTTCATCTGACAGAATTAGTGAAAGTCTTTCCAGATGTAGATTTGATTAATAGAAGCTTACTAACTGTGGCTAATTACTGATAATGATAGTATCACAAGGCAACTTCTTCACTTCCTCTCAAAGTCACCTTGGTCTTTTCTGGTTGCTAGAATGAAAAGAACCCCCATCCATACCCCTTCTTCAATCAAAATGAAAACAGTAATACTTAAACTTTTCTTTGGTTGGTAATTAACATAGGTTCTGTCAGCCTTTTAGCATGAGAGAAATGTCATTTAGACATGTGTGAGAACTTCAGCCCTCCAGATCCTGGTTTCACAATGTTGATAGATATGTCTTACAAAAACAGTATCTGAATATTCAGAGGGATGGCTAGTGACCTATCCCTTTCGATGTATTTTCTTTTTTAATATTTCCTTTTTAATTGTTTCTAACTCTCATAAAGAAAGGAACAGGGATATTGTGATATGAATAGAAGTCAAATGTGTCTTTCCCTTTCTAACTCACTTCCTACAGAGGTGAGGGCCTCTAGTATTACTGACGACTTTCCTTGATGGCTTCTCTTTTCTGAAGCTCATGTAGTAGGCCATATGCTGCTTCTCAATAAAGTGACATAAAAGAGAAATTCCCTAAAGATGTGAAAATGGACAATCAGCAATCAATAGAATAACTACTTGGATATCCTCTTATTAATATTCTAACAGAACAAACAGCAAAGCAATGTAGACTGAGACAAGAAGATTTAAAAAGAATGAGTTAATCTCCCATATCACCTCTTGTACAGACTTTTTGGATAATAGATTGATTCTCTAATGTGGCAGAAATTAATGTGTACATGTAAGAGTCCATTCACTGGTCAAATTTTATTTTGACCAAGTGGGCAAATGAGAAAGCATTAAACATTATGGTCAACCAATTCTTATTTGTTTTGGTCATTCTTCTCACACTAAGAAATGCTCTATGTTAAGAATGTAAGAAACTAACGCCAATCAGAAAGGATATATGCACCCCTATGTTCATAGCAGCGCAATTTACATTAACTAAGATTTGGAAACAGCCTAAGTGCCCATCAGCAGATTAGTGGATTAAAAAACTGTGGTACATCTACACAATGGACTACTACCCTGCTGTTAAAAGGAAGGAACTCCTACCATTTGCAACAGCATGGATGGATCTGGAGAACATTATGTTAAGCGAAATAAGTCAATCAGAGAAAGAAAAATATCACATGATCTCACTCATTTGTGGAATATAATGAACAACATAAACTGATGAACAAAAACAGATCCAGAGACAGAGAAGCATTGATCAGACTGTCAAACCTCAGAGGGAAGGTAGGGGAGGGTGGGAGTAAGGAGGAGAGATCAACCAAAGGACTTGTATGCATGCATATAAGCCTAACCAATGGACACAGACACCAGGGGGGTGAGGGTATGAGCAGGGAGGTGGGGGAGGGCAATGAGGGGATAAGGACACATATGTAACACCTTAATCAATAAAAAAAAGAATGTAAGAAACTAAGGCTCAGGGTTTCTCTGATAGACTAGTGTGAAAGAGGAAATAGCTGTCTGCAAAACAGCTAAAGGGATAATATGGTAGAAAGTCCTGGGAGAGTGGGCACTTTGCAAAAAATAGAGCTGATCTTAAAAATCCTATATAATAATCCTATATAATAAAGAGGTAATATGCAAATTGACCCTCACATCCTCACAAGATGGCCACCCCATGTCATCACAGGATGGCTGCCACAAGATGGCCACCCCCATGCCGTCACAAGATGGCTGCCCCATGTCATAACAAGATGGCCACCACAAGATGGCCACCTCACATCATCACAAGACGGCCACCACCATGGTGTCACAAGATGGCTGCCCCCACATTGTCACAAAATGGCCACCCCCACATCATCACAAGATGGCTGCCCCCACATTGTCACAAGATGGCCACCCCAAGATGGCCGCCCCACGTCATCACAAGATGGCTGCCCCCACGTCATCACAAGATGACCACCCCCATGTTGTCACAAGATGGCTGGCAGGGTAAGGCATTTGGGGGGACCATGTTCACAGGGGAGGGCAGTTGGGGGCGATCGGGCTGGCAGGGGAGGGCTGCCGGACGTTGGGTACCATTTAGTGGTGGTGGTCTTGATCCAGCATCTAGAAGGGTTCAGCAATCTGGAGAAGGGGCTGTGCATAAATTAAATAAGAGTTCAGAGATGAAACATAATTTTGAAAGGCATATTAGGGGGGCAGAGGAGCTTGGCTAAAGAAACTAAGTTCTTCTAGTCTCAGGACGCCTTGCTTTTTATTAACACAATTTGTCCTAAGGCGAAGTGGAGATATACACATCAAAGGGTAGGGTTTTGTCTACAGAATCCATTGTCAGAATGGGGAATTACCTTTGTCACATAATTTCAAAGATTGGGAACTCAATCATTTAATGCATCCTTTTCAGGTTTGGGGAAATGCCTTTAGCCATTCCCAACAGGCGATAACATATGTGACTCAGCCCTTGTTGAGTTCCCAAGTTCCATCAACCTTTCGATGAAACTCTTGCAATTATGATATGCTGGAATTGGCTTCCGGCAGAGGACAGTTGGAGGCAATCGGACCGGCAGTGGAGCAGTTAGGTCGTGATCAGGCTGGCAGGGGAGCGGTTAGGGGGTGATCAGGCTGGCAGGCAAAGTCGTTAGGGGCAATCAAGCAGGCAGGAAGGTGAGTGGTTAGGAGCCAGCAGTCCCGGATTGTGAGAGGAATGTCTAACTGCCAGTTTAGGCCCAATCCCGCAGGGTATTTCTTCATAGGTATTATGGACATAGGCAGTCCGACATCCCCCAAGGGGTCCCAGATTGGCGAAGGTGCAGGCTGGGCTAAGGGACACCCCCCTCCTCCAGTGCATGAATTTTGTACACCAGGCCTCTAGTAAATAAATAAAAACAGAAAAAAAAGAAACACCCTCATAGACTCCATATTCTTGGTTATCTTGTGGTGCTGTCTTTTCTTTTTTAAGGATATTTTTATTATGTTACTAAGAAGCAAAAGATGATCATTCCAATATTTGATATGAAATTATTTAATTAAGGCATAGTCTATGATTTCTGTTGCTATTCATGGAATTCATAAGATCTATTCAGTTTATTTTGTTAAAATGCTCTTGTATCTTGTAGGCTTGGGTGTGAGGTGGTATAGTGGAAGTTCTGAAAGGGCAGGGAGAAGGGATGTTTTTGGTCTATCAAGGTGATAAGCAGTAAGGGTAGGTCTAATGAACTGGACAAAGAGGGAACAAGATCAAAATGCTGCATACTTCATACTCCATTCTTGTGAAATCATGCTGATAGTAGTAAATGCTGATGCCGGTTTGCAGTTCTATAACATTGTTAATTGAGCTTTCAACTTTATGTTGTAGAGTATAATCCATATAATTTATGCCTTAACCATCCTGGAAGTAGTACTACAATACAAGGCACAATTCCTTTTATACATACACAATTATGGAATCACTCCTTTCAAGTGCAATTGCCAGAATTGATTGTTGGTATGCTTCCACTTCTGTGGTTGGGAGGAGGGAGAATTCCCAGAGGGCTTATTGGTGGGAAGTTTTTCTCTTAAGTTCTCTTGCCTTGTTGACCTGTAACTATGCTGATGCCTCTGCTACAGCCAACTCTTCATAGATTTCCACTTCTGCGTATGCTTCTTCACTTGGGTGTCATTGCTGAAATTCCAAGAGTATGGTCTTAGGAAGAGGACACCACTCTCTTGGTTATTCTTCCCCAAACATGGCAAAGACACCTTTTAACTCCCCGTAGCACAAAAGAAACCAAGCTGTAACTTTAAACAAGACTAGTTGATGATGGATGTGAACTATAACACAGAGAAACTTTCATTACCTGTGAAAAGTGGCCACGTTTGGAACAGCTATTCTATGCAGGGAAAAACCCATATAGATGTTGATGTCCTCACAAAGCAACCACTACAGCCCCACAATACACTTCTGAAAGTTTGGATTACTTGTTTTTAACTAACCGCCATGAGTAGCACACCAGCGCCATTGCAGGCACACCAGCAATCCATTCCTGGTTACAGGACCTGGAGACTTGACTGGCTCCTTTGCAGAATCTGTGTGACCTTTAGTTTTTTCCTACCTAAGCATTGCACCTTTGAAAGACCTGCCAATAGAGTACATTGCATGCTGCAAGCACCCCCATTTATTTATGGAGACAGAGCAGTTTAAATTCAGATTTTTAAGAAATTTTTTTTTAAAAAAAACAGAAGCTATAAACTTGGTTCATATAAACTCTTAAGAGGAATTCTATTTAGTCCATATAGTGTTTTATAAAAATTTTAACTACTTGCCAACATTTAAACAATTGGAGATTTAACCTGAATATCTAGGACATTTGCTTCTTCGGACAAAGTAAAATATATGGCAACCTTAAAGTCATATTCCTGGGTGATCATAATCTTTTGAGGCAAAGTAAAAATTACCCTTCAATGTCATCATGAACTCTGGGATTACTCCAGTCCCCACCTAACACACTGTACTCATTTACTTTATCAGCCTACCATCTGAAGGCACTTGAGGTTCAAACTCTGCTCCAGAATCTGCAATGTTGTAAGTATACTAAAATATATCTAACTTACACTAGACTTCTTGATTTGGAATGGTGCATTTTGGTTACTCCAAATTAACTACTTATAGATCTCCTTCAAAAAATATAAGCGAATACTTGACTTAAATTCACATTTAACAATTTTAATTCAAGAGATTGTCTCCAAATTTGTAATTTGCTCCAAAATTAAATTCTAGTCTCCATTCTCAAAGTTCACAACTGTTTGTAAATTTTAAATATCATTTTTTTTCAGTGTCAACAAATCTCCAGCTCCACTTTTCAATCAGGTAACACTGTGACCTGCCTGAAGATTAAACACATACATACTTAGAACGTGATGGCAAAGACAGACCAGTGTGTGCATTATTGTCATTGATCAGGACTAGTGGCTGTAGAAGCAAACCATAGAACAAACTGAACTGTGGTACAGAAAAGAGCTGAATCTTTAAACAAAGGAAACTTTGGAGAAAGAGCTAGGAGAATCAGTTTACTTCCCAGTTTCAACCTCAAAAAAAAAAAAAAAAAAAAGAAAGAAAGAAAAAACATGTTATCTGCACTGAAATGATGGGTCTGCAACAGATTTGTAGACACAAGTAGTGATATCTCCTCGCTTTCTGGTTCTTATTCTGGGACAGATATAATTTATTAAAAACTAGAGGCCCAGTGCATGAATTCGTGCATGGGTAGGGCCCGGCTGGCCCTTCCTCAATCAGGGCGGATCAGGGCTGGGCCTGTCGAGAGAAGGAGATGGAGGGAGGTTGGCTGGCTGGCCCGCCCTGTTCAAGGCCCGATCAGGGCCGGGCCAGCTGGGGCAAGGGGCCACAGGTGATTGGCTGGCAGGCCCAGCCCCTAATTGGGGTGGGTGGGCCAATTGGGGATCAGCAGCCAGGGGAGGGGTCATGGGAGGTTGGCTGGCCAGCACTACCCCTGATTGGTGTGTGTGGGGGCAATCGGGGGCAGAGCTGGCTGGTGGGAGGGGCCGAAGGGCGAACAGGGTGGTGGGGGCCCATCGGGGATGGGGCCGGCCAGAGGGAGGAGCCACAGGCAGTTGGCCAGCAAGTCCTGCCACTGATTGGGGTAGGGAGGGCTGATCTAGGGTGGGGCCAGGTGGGGGGAGGGGCTGCAAGAGGTTGGCCTGCCAAGCCCACCCCCTATTGGGGAGAGGGGGAGCAATCAGGGGCGGGGCCGGCCAGGGGGAGGGGCTGTGGTCCAATCTGGGTGGTGGGGGCCCATCAGGGGCAGGGCTGGCCAGGAGGGAGGGGCTGCAGGAGGTTAGCTGGCCAGCCCCACCCCTAATCGCCCCCTTCAATAGGGGGTGTGGCCCGCAGGGGATTTAGGGCCGTATGTGGATTGGCCAGCCACCCTGCCCTCAATTGGGGTGGGAGAGGCCAATTAGGGGTGGGGCTGGCTGGGGGGAGGGGCCGTGTGAGGTAGCTGGCAGGCCCCATCCCCAGATCGGCCGGTTTGCTGGCCACAGTGGGCATCATAGCAACCAGTTGTTATGGTCATTATGGCGTTATGACTGCTGGCATTTTATATATATACTAGAGGCCTGGTGCATGCACTGGAGGGGGGGGTCCCTCAGCCGAGCCTGCCCCCTCTCACAGTACCGGAGCCCTCAGGGGCGGGAGGTGATCAGGGGAAGGCAACGCCCCCATCACACCTCTGCTGCTGCCATTGCCAGCAGCGCAAGCCTTGGTCGGCTCTGGTTACCTGAGCCTCGGGCGGCCCTGGGCGGCTGGGCAGCCACCATCTGAGGCTTGCCTTTGCCTTGGGCCAGCCATGGGCAGCTAGGGGGCTGAGGGAACTTGGGACTCTGGAGGCAGGTGCACAGAGCGGCAGGACCCACCTGAGGGCGGGCCCGGCCATGCTGCATGCCTGCCGCCCCAGCGGGGCTGAGGGGACTGGGCATCACCATCTTGTGGCTGTGGGCACTGCCATCTCTGAGGTTAGCATATTCCCTCCTTATTGGCTGTGGGTGCCGCCATCTTTGTGAGGGTGTGGCAGTCAATTAGCATATTCCCTCTTTATTAGATAGGATAGATGTGTATAAAAATTAAAAATGTTCATTCTTAGTGAGATTTCATTTTTAAAACTCATTAATTCATTCATTCAGTTTCTAGTTCATTCTAATTTGAGTTAGGTACCGTATTAAGTCTACAAAGGTAATCTTCCCTTCAGGACTCAATTGCCCATTTGGAGGACTTCTCTTACTCAAGCCATTGTAATTCAATGCAATAATTATTTAAAGTGGGTAGAGGAGCAAGCTATCCAAAGAGACAGCATTCACAGGAGGAGCACCTAAACCTGGAGGGTTGGTCACATGGGACACAGTATTTAAAGTGACATTTGAAGAAGGAGTATGCGTTTTCCAGGCAGACAACAGTTGGGGGAATTAAGGGTGGTAGGGAGAGGGTTTCTGAGGAGAAGAAAATGGCAAAGCAAGGAGACCTAAAAGAGCATGGCTTGCTCTAAGACTTACACTCAATTTTGCAGTTTAACATTGAAGGAAAATATGGAAAAGGAGGTTAACTAATTAGATGAGAGTTTTCTAAAATGTTCACTAAAACTTAACACAATCAGACTGAGAGAAGGCTGAATAAATATTGTTCAATTCCATGCAGCTTTCCTTCTTTAACTAGTTTGAATTGCCTGGGAACAAAACATTTGCCAATAAAGGTCCTGCTAGCAGGCCTATTTTAATTTACAGATAGCAGCCATTACTTTTAAAAATTAATTTGTTCTATATTAAAAAGAATTAGTTTTTCTAAATTGATTAACTATGCCCTCTCGCTTAGAGAACTCTTCTTTAAATGTAGGGCGAAGTTCGTAGGGCAGGTAGTCAGTACAACCCAGGTCAGATGATTACAAATTCCAAATTAATTGCAGTTGCGCTAATGAGGCTGTGCTGGCTTTGTAGTGGACTACACAGAAATTCAGAAGAAAGACAACAATAGAGAAAAATTAGAGTCCATTTAGAAAAGCATTGCAAAGGAGTTTAGAGCAGTGCTTTTCAAAGTTTAGTGTACATATAAATCATCTGAGAATATTTTAATAATGTAGATTCGGAGTCAGTAGGTCTGGATTTAGGTTTGGGATTATTAACTTCTAACAAGTTCATAGGTGCTGCTAATGCTATTGGTCCATGAACCACACTCCCAGTAGAAAGAATAGAACATTTCCTGATACGAAATCTTAGACATCCTTTAGAAGTAAGGGAGATTATTAGGGAAAAGTCCAATCTATCAGTGCCCTACTTTCTTATAAGCATTTGAAGTAGCCTTCAACTACTTATAATCAGCTTTCATCAATTTATAATGAGAGAAAAGCATACCCAAGTCTTCAGGGGTCAAACACATTTTCATAATCAGCCTCTGGATAGTTAAGTTTACATCTGAAGACAAAGTATTTGCATTTATAGGATGACCAACCATCCCAGTTTGCCAGAGGGACTGCTCTGATTTTAGCACTGAATGTTCCATGCCCAGAAACCTCTGCCTTGGCCAACTTGGGATGGTTGGCCCACCATTTAGAAAGCACATGTTACATTATGAGAATTGACATGGTCTTTTCAAACTGTCATCTTATTATTTATGAAAACATCATTTTAAATAATTAAAATGCCTTATTTGGAAAAATCTTATTTTGTAATTTGGAAAATGAAAGAAAGAAAATTGATCTCTTTCATGACAATGTGACCTAAAACTTACTTGCTGAGATAAACTGTTAATTCTGTGACTTTTCTTGCTCTTTGGTTCTTAAAAAATTGGGCTAAGAAAAATGAATTTAACATAAAGTGCACTTTATTTTTGCCTCTTTAACTTACTTAACTTTGCTTTACTTTGTCTACCTCTCGAGTTTTCCACATTGGTTTCTGATATATTATTATAATGATTCAAAATATTAATGGAACAATATCTTCTTTTAAGTTATGAATGCAATCAATTTTGAGTCTTTAATTGTAATTTTTTCCATAAAATTCTTTTAATTTAGCCTAATATAATGGCACATCAACTAGTAATAGGTACATTAAATTGAATCATGATGCTCATATACACATTTTATGACACAATCAAATATTCTGATGCATTAATTCATATCAATCAGTTAATAAAATCAAATAGGAAACATTTCTCTATTGCTACTAACTGTACTTATCTGATTAACTAGAAGTCTAAAAGATCTCAACAACTTGACTCTCAGGAAATTTCTGCTTAGATGTCTGAGATTTGACTATTATTATTATCATTATTTATCACTATTTTAGTGGATAAACTAAGAAAATCCCTAAAATTCCCCTTTATGCTTCAGGTTTTTGTGAATTGAAAGCATTCTTGCCAAATTAGTAACACATGAAATGATACCAATATTGTGCCCAGTCTGATGGAAAAAGTGGTAATGGCGCTGCAGAGGTACCTTAAATCCTGTCTCTCATTGAAAGACTATTAGGAAGTCATTACTTTTAGTGCATTAAGTGGTAGCACAGATTCCTGAAAAGTTAAAAGCAAATATTTTTTGTGTTATTATTTTTAACCTGGACCCATAGTAAATATTGTTAGAGGTGCTGGCATATGCAATACATATTGTCCTACTTCAAAGAGTTAAAACTACTTCTTAAGTCACAACTAGTACACCCCAAATAATTAAAAGGGCAATTAAGTACTTATCTGTAAAGAACTATAAGCTCTAAGCTCAGTAGGATTTTATACTAATATGTTCCCCTTTTTTCTTACTTTTTTGTGTGAAGTGTATTATGACATTGAAGAGAAGGTTGACTGAATATACTGCAAGAAGGTCAAAGATTCAACTGGGTCTCAAGAACAATAAAATCAGGGCCTCTCTCTCCTATCTATGTGGCAGCTCTATTCTGTACTACTGCAGGCCACTTCCTCCATATGGTGGGGGACGTGGCTGCTGACAGCTCTTAGTTTCACATTTCATGGGTACCACACCAGATGCTACTGTCTCTCCCTATTTGAATGCAATGCATCACAAAATAGAACTCGAAGGGGCTGACCAGGGCAGGTAACTCCTATACTCAGACTGATGAAATGTGGTCAAATATATCATATGAGTGTAACAATTAAAATCTGGAGTGCAAGGAGAACAGTTCTTTGAAGAAAGGGAGGTGCTGGGCAGTTATAACAGAGAAGTTCGCCACCCATACAATTCTCATGTAAAACTTTCAACACCCTTAAAACTAATATATTTTTGAAAAGTTATCATCTCATTTTATACAATTAAAAAGGGACTGTGTTCTTTCTTCTATACATTCTACTATGCTGTCTGGATATAAGGTACATAACTGGTACTTTTATTAGTTTAACTTGATCTTCGACCTTATTAAAGCTATGAGGTTTCCCTAGATGGCCAACTGAATAGTATTTGTAGAACTTTGCCTCACCTGAATTCCAAAATCTTCCTATTTTCTGCATTTGGTCTTCAAAATCTGGATTTTGACTTTGATGTCTCCATCAGATGTCATAGTAAATGTTTGTACCTGTTTTATGTTCCTCCACAAATTCTCAGCTTTGTTCCCCTGTGCATAACTATATAGGCTGTCAACTGCCCAACTCCTGAGAGTGCCATTTTCCAAATGAATGGAGCCTTTTTGTGCAATGAAGAGAACTATGCATCATTTTAACAGGTCCAAATTCTGGTATTGTCCTTCCAGCCTATCCCCTTCTGTAGTTCCCTGCCTTCCATTGTCCAGACTAACTATGTTCAAAGGTGAGTTTTTTCTGGTCCCTCTCAAAATAATGGATATTTTATACATTGGGGTGAATTAAAATGAGATAGGAAAACATACAGGATTTCTTCTCCAATGTATGGTGAACTCCGAAAGCCAAGATGGTAGCCTTTAATACAACCTTCCCAGTTATTCAAATGCACCATCTAATTGCAGCCACCTGGTTAAACTGGCATCTCTTCCTTGCCTTTGGACAGCCATGGCTCAGATATGTAGACAATGTGTTATCACTCAGGACTTCCCATAAATTTTATCCCCAAATACCAGCTAAAGGACTAGTGAATTATTGTGTGTGTGGAGGGGCCTACTACATACACATTAATGAGTAGAATGACATTTAGAGATGGGTCATTTTCCCCTTTTCAATAAAGATAGGCTTTGTGGATATACATCACTAATGCTGGTCTTGTTTTTACCCTTAGCATTATGTTGCCACGAAAATAAAAGTGTAACAAATTGTTTGCTTATCCATCATTACTAATGAAATAGTTGGAAACAGATTAGAAACAGTTTTCTGCTTTTATTTAGCTGGAAAAAATATAAGTTTCTATAGCTTCCTTTTTATGCAGATGAGGATGCTACTCTTTCACAGGCATTATTATGGAGGGATATCATTGATCATGTCCTCAGGGTAATAAATAATTACTCTACTAACCTATTGCTCTGAAAGAAACTGACATGAAGTAGTTTCAAATTAACTATTGCTAATTGCATGCATTGTTTCAGACTTATTACTGCAATCTGATTAACATGCTACTGAACAGAACTGGCAGGAAAGGTTCTTTTTCCCTCTGTTAACTTGTTTCAGTAAAAAACTTGACAAATGTGGAATTTATATTGATTAGAAGTTTAGAAATTTTAGTGCCGAGGTTAACAGGATCACTGTGGTATAATGAGTTTAACCACTGCCAGAATTTCTTATTTTCATGAGTTTATTTTTAGAAAATGAAAGGATTTTTATATTTCTTATAGGAAAACAGTGCCCTTTATTATATTCATAATATATTCTAGGTTTAAAAACCACAAATTTCTGACATTGTAAAGCTCAATAATGTGTTTAACATAAAGAAGAAGTTCCAACTCACAATTTGAAATGGGGTTTGTAGGAATAAAAAATAAAGTTTTGCCTTTTTCTAACTTTTTTCACAAAATCTTAAATAACTACATAATAGAACTTTAAAATATTGCTATATATTTGTTATTATAATTATTATTCCCAGTTCTCTTTCTAAATAATTGGGATAATATACAAGGGCAAATAAAGTTAAGTTATGCTTATAAATGTGAAATTAATGCTGCCCCAATAATCATTTTGATTATGATTATCCTGTTGCTCTGTCCTAAGTTCAAAGACAAATTATATACTGACAATGATGTTTTGATTAACATCTCAAATCTACATTTTTGTAGCTTTATTTACAAACATTTAAAGAGTATTCTCAATACACCAGATATATTCTATGTACAAAGGGATTGGACTTAAAAAAACATTATATATTGAGAATGCACTCATCTCAGTCCATGAAGCCTTTATAATTTTACTTCGTGTTTTATAAGCATGTTTTATATCAATCTAAATATGAACCCTTGCATGCAAGGGCAAGTTTCTTATCTAATGTTACAGGAACTGTGAGATGAGTCCAGGATTTCCAGTTAGAAAGACTTGGATTTGAATTCTAGGACTGCCACTTAATAACCAATGATATTTGTATGTTGCTTAATCTTTCTGAACCTTAGTTTCTCAAGGAGGATAATATTACATCGCTGCCAATGCTGGAGAGGGAAAATAACTAGAATTAATCACGTTTCTTCCTTTCACTCCAGTTCTGTAGCCACTTGAGATAGCAACACAGGATTGGAGAGAAGGAGATAAAAATATCAGCCTTGCTGAGAGTAGTGATGGCTTGCCGAGCAAGGTTCAGATCTGTGTCATAATCAGGTTTCCTAGCACCGAACCACAGTGGCCATGGTAGCCAGTGATTATCACCTGAGTGCTGACTTACTACTTTCGTGTATGGAAATAACCAGAAATATTTAGGTGATTGAATAAGGCATTTCAGGAATTTGACTTTGGCAAGAGTAAATGGAGTAGAGGACAAGAGATAGCATGTTGCTATCAAAATGACCCCATTTAAACTCCATGCTAAGAGTGATGAATGGAAATATGAGATAACAAAAGAAGCAAGTTAAGTGATCATACAGGTTAACAGAGAGGCTAGTAGGAACAAAAAGGGAGGAGAAGCAATCAATTCTATCTGGAATGAAGAGGGAGCAGGAAAGGTTTCATAGGCCGATTTGGTTCCAGAAGTGAGGGGAAAACACAGGCTCTCTCCCTTCTATCTCTTTTAAGAGCATCCAAATGGATTTTTGGATCTGGCTGCTGAGCAAATACATAACCTAGGATCAGCTGGATAGAAGAGGTTTCCACCAGTGGTCCATGAAAAGCAATGTTTTTAAGCATCTATTGAGCCACTACAACAAACAATCAGCAAGATGTTTAAGCAGTCGATTTTGTTGGCAGTCCAGCCAGTTTTTAACTATATGGCAAAAACTGGCCTGGGGGAGCAGCCGGAGATTATTCCAGCCCTGCCTTCACACAGCCAGAAATCCTCTTTCTGTTACAAATATCTGCCCCAGTGGGGTTTTCATAGTTTTGGCATTTTTGTTATGGATCAGTGAATCATCTAGCCCTACAGGCCAAGAAGAGAAGAAAAATAAAGCCTCCCAAATAAAAGTCAACCCAGCTAGGATGTCTTCATCTATTTTTCAGTGGGAGAAAAATACAGCTGGGCTCAGTGACTTCTATTGAACATCACTAGTTGAAATGGTTTATTTGGCTTCTTTTTTTTTTTTTTCTTTTCTTTTGTACTTTCAAGTTTTGGAGGGCATAATGAAGTAAAGACACAGCCTCAGCAGCATCACTTAGAAGATTCAGCTAGTTATTTTGCAAAGCTGGGGTACTGACACTTCTGCGAAATGCACAAGCACATGAGCAAACACAGAGATGTGCGAATTCAGGAAAGCAGCCAAATGCACATCAGAGCTGAGGAATGTCACAGTGAAATGAAGGAGACTTGTAAACACCTATCAGTATTTTTAGGTAGGGAATGTTCTAACATATTGCCTGTGGGTGCTGCCTATGTGCTCATTTCCCTAAGCATTCAAATCAATTGGTATTAAAGGTGATTTGAAAACAGTGAAAAAAGACAGCTTTATTAGTCTAGATGGTACGTGTAAGATGAGAGTGTGTGTGTATGTGTGTGCGCACATGTGCGTGCACAATGTGTGACCGGCTGCATGTACAGACTGTGTTGTAACGTGGGTCTTGCACAGACGAGGGAGCCCTCTACTGATTAGAAACTGTACTAGATGTAAACTGTAGAGTGTAGAGGGTTGCTTTTGCATTGTTTATATAGCCTCCAAAAAGTCAGACATTTTGTTTATTTCTTTTAAAATCATGAGGAGATTTTTATTAAGGCACTGTAGATGCCAGTTATCATAAGTATGCAAGAACATATAATTCTTTCCATTTAAGGTATAATTCTTCACCTGATTTAAAAAGCATATCTACATTCACTCTTCAATCTTTTCAAAGAAGGTGCTTCCTCTTTAACACAAACCACAGATGTCTACAGGATTATAATGAAAATGTATGACAGAGATCACAGAATCATTTGTCTGCTACTTTGGTTTACCAAACATTATTTTTTCCTAATAGATGCATTATTTATTTTATACATTTTTTCCAAATAGAGAAAGAAGATAGTTTTAAGGTGGACAACTTGAATTAATTCATATGAGTATATTTAAATGGACTATACTTTTCTATGCATAGTCAAATCATATCATTCTGCTCAGCCTAATATATAATGTATAGTCTTTTGTGTTTAACTTTATGTCTTTGTAAAATAATTATAATTTAACCTTTCAGTCATTTAAATCAATGGAATAAAATGAAATGTAATCAGAAATACTCTTCCATTCTTTTCAACATGGCTGGCCTAAAAATATCACGGATAGTTTTCCTTATCCCCAAGGATTAGGGATTACTAGATTGTTTATTATTAGCCTAATAATCACTCTGGTCTTTAACAGAATTACCATTTTTTCTTGGAAACTGACTTGAACTTTCATTTGCTTTTTCTATGAATTAAAAAGGAACCTTTAGCCCAACCGGCATGGCTCAGTGGTTAAGCATCAACCTATGAACCAGGAGGTCACGGTTTGATTCACGGTCAGGGAACATGCCCAGGTTGTGGACTCAATCCCCAATGTGGAGCTGCAGGAGGCAGCTGATCAATGATTATCTCATCATTGATGTTTCCATCTCTCTCTCCCTCTCCCTTTCTCTCTGAAATCAACAAAAATATATATTTTTAAAAGGAGCCTTTATGAAATCAATATTTTTCTGAGAAGTAAACTCTCAGCTTGGCATTGTGTGTTGGTAAAAGAGCTACATCTGGAGTTAATATGGCAAGGTAACTGAGAAAGCTGTGAGAGTGATGCAGCTTTAACATCCATCACCTTTTGACCACCAACATTGATTTTGCTTCTGTGCTGATGCCCTCTCTCTCTCCCACTGAAACATCATTTTTTTCTGTGGCTCTAACATTAAGGAACAGCCTTTGCCTTTCTTTCATGTGAGCATAAAATGTGAAAAGGTAAACCAGGCATATCTAATATAATCAATTTACCCTGCTAATATCAGGAACCGTTTATGGAATGTGTACTCTGTGCTAATCCCTTTTCAAAAAATAGCCTAAACCTTATTAGAAACCTGCAAGATAGCCCGGCCAGCGTGGCTCAGTGGCTGAGCATCGACCTATGAACTAGGAGGTCACGCTTCCATTCCCAGACAGGGCACATGCCCGGGTTGTGGGCTCGATCCCCAGTGTGGGATTGCAGGAGGCAGCTGATCAGTGATAATCTCTCATCATTGATGTTTCTGTCTTTCTCCTCTCTCTCACTCTCCTTTCCTCTCTGCAATCAACAACAAAAAAAATATTTAAAAAAAGAAACCTGCAGACAATTATCATTGTCTCAGTTTGTGATGTTAGTGTACTTTTGTTTGTAAAGCAAAAAATGTAGGATTTTTGAATAAAAGACCTCAATAGACACTTCTCCAAAGAGAACACACTGATGGCCAGTAGATGTATGAAAAGATGCTCAACATCACTAATCATCAGAAAAATGCAAATTAAAATGACAATGAGATATCACCTCACACCTGTCAGAAGAGATATCATCGATAAATACAAAAATAAAACAAGTGTTGGTGAGCAGGGAGAGAAAAGGGAACTCTCATGCACTGTTGGTGGGACTGCAGACTGGTGCAGCCACTGTGGAAAGCAGTATGGAGTTTCCTCAAAATATTAAGAATGGAATTGCATTATGACCCAGAAATTCCACTTCTGGGAATATATTAGAAGAAACCCAAACATTAATTCAAACGAATATAGACATCTCTATGTTCATTGCAGCATTATTTACAATAGCTAAGATCTGGAAACAGGCCAAGTGTCCATCAGTAGATGAGGGGATATAAAAAGCCATGGTACATTTACATAATGAACACTACTCCGTCATAAAAAAAGAAGGAAATCTTACCCTTTGGGACAACATAGATGGACCTGGAGAACATTATGCTAAGTGATATAAGTCAGAGAAAGACAAGTACCACATGATTTCACTCATGTGGGATTTAATGAACAAAATGAACTAGCAAACAATATACAGACAGACTCATAGAGAGCAAGCTGACAGATGTTGGGGGACAGGAGTGGTGTTGGGTGGCTAGGAAGGGGGTGGCAGGACTAAGCAAAATTAAAAGAAGAGAGAGAAAAAAACTCATGGATAACACTGTGGTGATTGCCAGGGGAGAGAGAGTTGGGGAGAGGCGGAGGATAAATGGTGATGGAAGGAGTCTTGACTTGGGTGGTGAACACAAGATACAGTGGACAAATAATGTGTTGTGTAATTGTGCACCTGAAATCTACATAATTTTATTAACCAATGTCACCCCAATAAAACCAATAAATATATAAAAAAAAACAGGATTTTGTTGACAAATCTTATTTAACCTTGAGAAGAAGGAGACTTCATTAGAAAGACAATGGGTCTCACTGAATCCAAAGGTCAGGAAGCACTTTCATTGTAAATTAACTATGGTTTTTAAAAAAAATCACAATCTTTGTTCATTTCTGACCCTGATTTTGATTTCCTTTAAGAGAGAAAACCTTTTTTTTTCTGTTTTTTTCTCAAATTTTTCATGTATATCTGAGTAAAAATAAATGTCCAATCGATTCACATACCAGCTAAATCATTTTCATCAACCTGCTATATAGCTTTTAATGCTTTCAAACTAACAGAGTGATCAACTCTAACAAGTGCTATAGACTTTCACATTTAGTTTGTATTTCTGTCCCTTGTCTGATTCCTCAGCAAAGCACTGGCAATATTTCCTGCCCCCGCCCCCCTGCAACCCCTTCCCCAATGCAGTGACTAGAAAAATGGTCACATAAGAGTAGACTGGCAAGACTGCTTCAGCATCTACTGTGCACATCCTCATAGTTTGAGCATATCTCCATGCTGATGGAGCAAATGGTGACTTTCTGAATCTAAATGCTCCTAATGTTTAATTTGCTACCATCCCTGGGATCTCTCTTTCAGTCTAGCTTGTCTGCTGGGCTCTGCTGTGAGATTCTGCTCCAGTCTCCAATTCCACAAAGGAACCCTCTACCCCAAATCTGACTGATCCTTCAGCCTCCCGGTGGAGAGCATACATCAGTGCACTGAACCTGGATTAGAATATCAGGTGGTGGGAATGAGGATAAAGTAAGATAAGATCATTCAGGAAATCTGATTTCTCTTCTCTCCTGAGGAGGTCATTTGGGACGGGGAGGCCATGATGAGGGAGTAGAGTTGAAGGGTGTTGGGAAAGGCAGATTCATGCATGCAGTCTTTTGACCCACACTAGGCCACAGAAAAATGGACCTTGGACCTGGGCCATTTCCTTACCAAGAGATAAAGAGCCCACATGGCCTGTGCTGGTTTATTGTCTGTGTGGAACATCTTTCCCCGTTTCAAGCTCAGTGTATGCTCCTTTGTTTTGCTTAAACGTGTGCAACATATGCCACCTGGTCAACTCTACTACTGTATCTGTCCTCCATGGGGAGGGGACAGAGTCCTTGCACTGTAGTATGAAAGGCGTTCAGAAAAGCCAGTAGCTACCTGGAGAGGCCCCCTGACCATGGGGGACTGATATCCACTATCGAGGCTGATCTTGCTGTCTCTTTTCCATGTGAATAAAGAATTGTTCCATCCAGTGCTTGGCTGGGTTGTTTTCCTTGGTGGCATCAATACCAACACACAATGGGGAGAAGTGTTTGAACTTTTATTCCTGGCAGTAGGCACATGATGATTTTTATCTTCATGTAGTTGGAATCCTCCCCTGAGAATGCTAACCAAGTGTTCTGCTCAAAAAGATGATTCAGAATATCACTTACAAGGAAGATCTGCTTCAGTCAGACTGCTCCCCTATTCCTAAGTGAGAACAAGATCCTTTGTTGGGGAGTGAGCACATTCACATGGCCTGTGTGCATAGAGTACAACCCCAGACACGGCATGGTCCGCCTTGCAGCTGTGCAGTGCCCTACAGCAAGAAGAAAAGTGCTATCACTTGAGTTTATCTAATACTGGAGATGGATCATGCAGAGTCTGCGCTCTGTTCAATGATCAGAAATGGATACATACCATTTGGGCACAGATATCGAATCGGCATAGGCAGAGGAATTTAACCAAGCTTGAGAAAGAAATGATTGCACGTTACTTATTGGAAGGAATCATTGAGAATGCTGCATTTCCAATGAGTTAATTTAACTGCCTGGGGAAAAGTTCCATGGAATATTATGCTCATGCACACCCACCAAAGGAGCGGTGTTATTTTAATTTAGAAGCTATTGCTTCTCTTTATATACATAACCACGAGGTAAGCAAACATATTCTTGCACATAGGCGGCTTTCTGCTGAATAAAAATAGACACTTAGTTGCCCTACATTCTCCCAGTACTTTGTGTGTCGTAATAATGTTTGCTCTCTGTCCTTCCTAAGGGCGCTGTTTATAATACTTCTCAAAACGCAAGCCTCTGCAAACCTTATAGATGACTGCCTGCCAGCGCTCTGTCTCAGGGGTTCACTGGGCTGAAAATGTAGTTCCGGTTGAAGAGCACAGCCAGCACACAGATGAAGTGCATCCTGTCCAGGCGGCCTGGGCTGAGCCATCGGTGAGCATGTCACTGCGCTAGTCACCTTCCCAGTCCAGGAGAGAGAAGAGCACACGCTCACCAGGCAGCAATTGGGTCTCGCTAGGCTCTGTTGGAAACTCCATCTACTGCTTCTGGAAAGACATTTTATTGACACCTGAAGCCCTATTTCATTTCCTGGACATTGGTTCCCTTGAAAACCTGCTGCCTCTTAAAATTTAAAATATGTACAAAATAAATTTATAATGTGATACCCAGGGATGTTTACCATTAAATAAGGTAATATTGACAAACCGCATAGTTCAGTGCCTGGAACACTGGGAGCAGTCAATAAATATTATTATTATCATAATTCTTCTAGGTTTAGTATTCAAGTGAGATTTTTTTGTCACCTGTTTTTAAATTCCACAGAGTCAACATCAGTGTTAAATAAATTCTAGCCACTCTTGGTGACAGCGTGGATAATAATACAATGGCATGAAAATCCAAAGTTATCAGTCACTCTTCTGATGGAAGGAGTTAATAGGAGGCTCTGAATTTGGTTATGTGCATAACCCAACTGTGTCAAGTATTAAGGATACTCTGCAAAGATGTGGGTTGAGCGTCCCACAATGTGGAGTCATGAACCTGGATTCAATCCCAATTCTCCCATTTAGTAGCTATATACCTTGAAGCCATTTACAGTTTTTGCAAGGTGTAGATTCTCTACCTTTTTCTGAACTACTCTTCTTCAGCAGGGACTCGCCAAAGACATTTCACATCCAGAAATAGAACTAAGGTTGAGAAAGTGGAGTTTAGCATCTGACAGATCTAGCTGGGTCCCATTTCTAATACTCACTAGCTATGTGACCTTGCAAAAGTTCTAAAATCTCTCTAAAACTCAGTTTCTTCATCTGGAAACTGCAAATAAAATTAATATTAACTCCATAGCTGGTTATAAATATTTAGTAAAGTAATGTTCATAGCACAGTGCTTACTATAAGTAAAGTTTTAAAAAGGTATCAGTTCTAACTGCATTATTATTATTTTGTCTCAGTTTCCTCACGTCTAGAATTGAAATAATTATTTCTGCTTTGTCTATCCTATAGGCTATTTTGAGTATCAAATGAAGCAATGTGGCATATTAAAGTAGATACATAAAAATAAATTTTATAAATTATATTTTGGGGCAGGAAAACTTGGAAAACAGTGTCAAATGCTAAGGCTTAGAAAATGTCTTGCTGGAAGACATGGGAGTCTTGTTTCTCTCTTTTTAAAATTCTTTATTGTTTAAAGTGTTATACATGTCTCCCTTTTCCCCTATTCACCTCTCTCTGGCCATTCCCCACCCCACCCCCCCAGCACATACCCTCACACCCTACTGTTGGTGCCCACGGGTTATGCTTATATGCATGCATACAAGTCCTTTGGTTGCTATCTTACCCCTTTTCCTTGCCTTCCCTCTGAGGTTGGATGGTCTGTTCCATGTATCTACTACTATAAGAGCAAAGAATAAATTGGGACTGTAGTTACTTTGCCCAGCTATTGCAAACTGTCAGTGACAAAACACATTGTCCTATAATCTAGATCAATGGGTCAATTTAGTTAAAGTGAAACTTATTGGTGTCATATCTATGAAGTAGCCCTTTCAGTTACATTTTTCCTTCTTCAATTAACAGATGAGATACTGTATTTTGTTGTTCTTATTATTCTCCAGATAGGAAGGCTGCACTTTCTTAATATTTTATCTAAGATTCTCTGAAAATTAAAAATATGAAAGACTTAACCCATTGGTAAATATTCCTTAAAATCTGTATAACTAGAGCTGTATTTTTTTTCTTCATAGAGAGATTTACATAGTCTTTATATTCTCCTAAAGGACAGATTTTCATTCTTGAATTTGTCATCTAAGGTCTGGTTACTCTGTAAGGAACTGTTTAACACTGTATTCTAGTTCTTAAATAGTTTGGGGGAGGTTTTGAAGATATTTTCATGAAGTTACTAAGTAGAGGATTCTATCTTCTCTTTCAAATCTGTTTGAATTCTTGATGCAAATGCAAAACAGTATGCATATTACTTTAATATATACTCATATTGGAACTCATCTGGAAATACTTAGTACAACTTATTGAAATGGTATTCAAATTCAGGCTTTTATCTGTTATACCAATCAATTGAATTGACTGTAGATTGAAAAATTCAAACAAATTAAAATGCACACAACAAGAGTTAAGCCAGACATCCTTTCGTCTCTTGTCTGATTCTTAAATAAAATAGTTTCTAAGAATCGATCCTTAATTCTCTCCTTTTTTAAATAATGCTTTCCATGAGAGGTAGTAGTCAATCCTAATACTTTAAATTCTTCTCCTACTGCCAGTGACTTTCCATTAGTTACCTTCTTTCTTTTTTGAAGAAAAGAAAATCTACATTTCCAAATGCCAATCAGAAAATTCTACCAGTGTGTCCTATATTACCATAATTGAACTACCTCTCCACTCTTTTTCATATACCTGTTCTCTTCATTATATGTCTTTATTATTGAATCCTATATCAGTCACCTAAACCTCCAAAGTAAATATCAAAGACATGTTATCAACTTTTCTTTTTCACTCATTTCCACATCTAAACATCTCTTAGTATTGTCTATTCTATCACTTAAATTAGTGTTTTAGTCCAGTTACTCTTCATTTTTATATGGTATATTATCTCTAGCTCTACTCTTCCTCTTCTCTAATGTAACCATATTTGTCAAAGATATGTTCCTATCTGCTCATGTGGTATGCTAAAAATCCTTCAGAGGGCCTCTATCACCCATTGAAATCCAAATTCTGGTGTGCCATGAAAAAGCTTTAACTATCAACCCTCATTCTTCCTTCATAGACTTGGACTTATGACTGTTCCTATGTCTACTTATATATTTTTTGTGATGCATTTTTATTTGATATTCCATTTTTATTTTCAGTGAGTGATATTCTGCCCAAATATTGTTGTAAAGCTTTTCTTGACATTTCTTTTCTCTATTTCCCTCTGGAGTTGTGCAGTGTTATAGTCCTGCTGTTTGCTTGTTGTATGAATCCTATATAATAAAAGGGTAATATGCAAATTGACCAAATGGTGGAACGACCGGTTGCACACTAAGCAGGCAGGCAGGCAGAGTGGTTAGGGGCAATCAGACAGGCATGCAGAGTGGTTAGGTGTAGGCAGAGCAGTTAGGGGTGATCAGGCAGGCAGGCGAGAGGTTAGGGGTGATCAGGCAGCCAGGCAGGCAAGCGGTTAAGAACCAGTGGTCCTAGATTGCAAGAGGGATGTCCAACTGCCAGTTTAGGCCTGATCCCTGGTATCGGGCCTAAGCTGGCAGTCAAACATCCCCCAAGGGGTCCCAGATTGCGAGATTACACAGCCCGGATTGAGGGAACCCCTCTAGGCCCCCATGCATGAATTTTATGCACTGGGCCTCTAGTATGTATATAATTATTCATTTTTCCCTTATAGAATTGTCTCTGATACTCAAATGTCTATAAGCTCTTTGAGGAATTGTGCCACTTATGTATTTGAATTCTTATATACTTAGCTGATCACATAGTAAATTTCATTATTTGCTTTGAATAAATGAATGAGAGATGAAATAGGCCATCCACCCCAGACTACAAGATAAATCTTTTTTTGTGGTTCAGTATATGTACATCTTGTATGTACATTTTTAGACTATTAGAGGTATGAAAACTAAGTCAAACATTGCTTGTCTAAAATGAGTATTTCTTCACAAATTGCTTTTCCATGTGGTCATTATTGTATTAAACACACCAGTCAAATGTGTTTTGATTCACACACCAGGAAAACATAGCCAGACTCATTGTTTTTGTAGTTGGAAGGAATAAAGTTTAAATTTTCCCCTCAGAATAGTATTTTAAATCCAAAAATTATGGTGTCTAGGAATAACGTTTCTTACATCATTTGGGTTGATTCTTTCCTATATATATGTTGGCTGAGCTTGATTTTCAACTATAAAGATCATGTTCAAAGCTAGAGGGAACACTGTGTTCAAACTATAAAATAAATGAAAGGTTATAGAGGGATGGTTACCAGCGGGGTTTGTGTCTCTCCCCGTGTGTGGTATGTATGTGATGGTCTATATTAACAGGACTCATCAAAGCATCTTTCTTGTATAGCGTCTTTTTTGGACCAAATGTCACTTCATTGTTTCCACCAAACCCTTAATGGAAAGTTGTCTCTTTTGCACGTTAATGGAGGAAGCAATAAATTGGTTTGGATTACTATTACTTAGTTACTTCTCATAACTCTTGTATGCCCAAATTTGCTCCTGGTACTTGACTATAAAATTATTGTACATATCACAAAGACAAAGAGATGTTACCCACAAGGCTTTAAAAAAAAGACTCTCAAGTTTAACACTTGTCAGAAGGATTAGCGCTTATTACACTGTACCTCGCTATTTAAACAAGGCACTTATGTCTGTGTCCATATAATATAAATGTGAGTTGACCCAGAAAACTATTCCTCCTGGAAAATTTGTGCAATATCTGCCAGAAAGGCACTTGGATACTTTATGACAAGATTTATTCCTCTTCTTCGGCAAGATTTGAAACCAGAGCCATGAGCATTTATACTAGTCAATAACTCCCAGACACATTTTTGGATTAGACACAGAGTATTACCTGCAGCCTCGGCCCGTTTCTCTTTGGCTGATTTTCCTGCACCTGTTAAAATTGTTCTGCATGCCGAGTGGCCTCTGTCCTCTCCAGATATTGTGTCTCAGGCTGCAGAATGCTGTCTCTGTGCATGATTAAAACATTGCTCTGTCCTGCCAGAGTGCTTGGCTTTATTTTTCGGTGCACTTGGTGCAGGAGTCATAAACTAGACTAAATGCTTAGAGGTTAAAGGTATTATATTATAGATGGGTGTTGCTCCGATAAAACCAAACTCTCTCTGGTATAACTCGATTTTACTCTTTCATTGGCGGCTGCAACAGGAATGAATAACAGAAAATCTAAGATGGGGTTTAAAAAGAGGTTTTCTTTTTCATGCACAACCAGAAGTCTAAGGGCAGGCAGTCCAGACTGGCACAACAGGGACCCAGTCTCTTTTTCCACTAAGAAATCCGAACATATTGTCTTTTGTCCTCATGCTTTTCAGATCATAGTCACCAGATGGCTACTGCCCTTCCAGGCCTCCAGTTCCCGTGTTCCACGCACAGAGGAGGGGGAGGAGAAGAGGGCAAAATGTCTTTCCCCTCGTGTAGCTTCATCTTTTTAATTATGAAGAGACAATCTCCCCTGAGACTTCTGCCTACATCTCATTGGCCTGAGCTGTGATACCCTTAGCGTCAAGGGATATTGAGAAATTTAGTAGTTGTTTCTTTCAGAGTCAGGATCTGTTAGCAAGGAAGACGAAGGCAATGCATGTTGGATGGGCACCTAACAGTGTCCCCACAGCTGCACGATATTCCAGTGTGCCGGATCTCTCCTGGTAGGACTTCGGATTTACTCCCCACCCCACTTCACCCTGCTCTCTGTTCTGGGGGTCGATCTCTAGGACTACATCCAGCAGGGCCCCTATCCTTCCTTATGTCAGTTTCCCTGGAAGCAGAGCCTGAGATGGGTATTTGAGTGCCCATGACATAGCAGGAGAGTCTCTCAGGAGAAACCAGCAAGGACTGAGGGAGGAAGCTAGGAAATAGGGAGGAGCTACAGAAGTAGTCTCAAGCAAAACCTAGCTTTGTTGTGAGTGTAAACTGTGACACAGAAGCAAAAGAGCAGGGTTTTGTAGCACTTCCCAATCAGTGGCAGAGGACATGTAACTCCCAGGCATCTCCAGCTGAGGTGACCTCCCCCACCCAATGGGAATCCTCTGGAAAAGGGTGCAGGTGTAAATATTTAGCAGGAGCACCTGCAGCACCAGGAAACTGTACACCACCCAAGTCCTTGAGAGGAGTTTTAGGCTCTGGGTTGCAATCCACAGCTTCTAGATAAACTTTCTCATTTTGATTGGGTCTGGCCAGTGGGAGGTGAGAGCACGTAACCAGCAATAAGGAAGAGAGTGAGATCAAGGTGTTTATTCTTTCCACTCCCTTTCTGCTAGATTTCTAAAAATGCTCAGACATATGACAAAATATTAACGCAACTGTGTTAAAGTGATCAGACTCCATTTAGAAAATATATGGCAGTCTAAAAGAATGAAGTTAAACAACAAAAGATCTTCAAATATTGAATCATAGATTTTTATAGATAATGACATTAATTTTTTTTTTCTATTCAGTGATTGGTTATGAAAATACCAGAATAGATATTTCATTTTTAAAAATGTATTTTTTAATATAGAGAAAAAATATTTCTCCTAAATTATAAGAAACTGAACATAAAATATGCAACAAAAGTGACATTCCTTCAAAATATGTAGAAGTAAGAACGACAGAGAAATATTTATATGACTATCAAGAAGAAGATTCACATATAAATAATCTAAATTATATAGAGACAATTTTCCAGACATTATACCTTAAGTAAGTCTTGACTGAAGAGAGATCTGAAAAAAATTAACAAGATACTATATTTAAAATTTTTAAATAATATCCCAGTTAAAACAAAAATTAAACAGAACTTAAATCTTGTTATGGGCCTAGTTATTGCTTTTAGAGGGGGTGAAATTGCTATATAGAAGATAGTGATTTGTATGCTACATTTAAAATATTTTTCAATTATTTCAGAAATAATAATTTATCATATATTACCCATCACAATGTTTAAAAATGATTTGCAAAATTCACAGTTTATTTTCAAATATAAATAATACTTTAAAAATGTCATAAACATCATACTGGTGTGGCTCAGTGGTTGAGCATCGACCTATAACCCAGAAGGTCAGGGTTTGATTCCCAGTTAGGGCACATGTCTGGGTTGTGGGTTCAATCCCCAGTGACGGTGGCAGGAGGCAGCTGATCAATGATTCTCTTATTATTTATGTTTCTATCTCTCCCTCTCTTCCTCTCTTTTCCTCTTTCTGAAATCAATAAAAACATATTTAAATATATATTTATATATATATAAATATATATATATATAAAAGCCTAAGCAACCGAGTGACCAAACGACTGAACGACTGGTTGACCGGTTGCTATGATGTGCACTGACCACCAGGAGGCAAACGCTCAATGCAGGAGCTGCCCCCTGGTGGTCAGTGCACTCCCACAGCCACCCTCCCATGTCCCTCCCCCCAGCCAGCCAACCTCCCGCAGCCCCTCCCCCTGGCCAACCTCTTGCGGCCCCGATGGGCCCTGATCACCGGCCAGGCTGAGGGACCCCACCTATACATATATGCATACAAGGTCTTTAGTTGATTACTTCCCACCCACCGCTCTCCCTTGTCTTCCCTCCGAGATTCCTCACTCTGTTCCATGCTTCAATGTCTCTGGATCCACTCCGTTCTTCAGTTTATTTTGTTATTTATATTCCACATATGAGTGAGAGCATGTGATACTCATCTTTCTTTAAATGGATATTAATTAAAGCAAACCAACAAAGAGCTACAATGTCCTGAGAAAGAATGACTAATCTGTCATAATTGTAAATAGGAACCAAACTGTGAAAATGTTGATTATAGCAACCTAATTGGTGATTTAACTGAAATTTTTATCAAAAACATATAATACTTAGTGAATTATGTATCCCTTTATTTTAGTATTTGTTTGAGCAAAACAGGTGTAAAAGGAACATTCAGACAAGCACAATAATAATTCAATTAACCTGTCTGATATTTTGCTGATTTGCAATCATATTAGAAAAAACTGTATGCATATATGACATGTATATACTAGTATATTGATCTTATTGCTATTAAAGTATACTTACTAAGGTAGGAGAACAAAACAGTTTTTATTTATGAATTATGAGTTTCATTTATAACTTTTAAATGTTAGACATGTGCTATGTCATCTCCATTTGTTTATTTTCCCCAGGCCCACAAATGTTAGAAGCAGGCACCTGACTCTCTGAGACAGGCTTAAACACTTGACCTCTACCAGCCCTCTGTGAGGTTTCAGCCATTGCAATAAAATTCATGTTTGGTCAACAGTGACTTAAGGATCTTTGGTTTAAGAATTAGGTAACAAAGTAGTTAAGTATTCTCCACTTCAACAGTTTGAATAATTGAAGTAATATTACATCCATTCAGAGCAAAGTTTTTAAAGACCAATCTGGGTTTGAAATCTGACCATGTCATGAAAAGATGCTCAGTATCACTATTCATCACCACAGTGAGATATTACCTTACCAGTCAGAATTTTTATTATAAAAAAAGTCAGTAAATAATGTGCTGTTGAGGATGTGGAGAAAAGGGAACCTTTGTACACTGTTGGTGGGACATAAACTGATGCAGCTCCTATGGAATATAGTATGGAGGCTCCTCAGAAAACTAAAAATAGATATGTCATATCACCCAGCAATTTCACTTCTGGGTATTTAACCAAAGAAAACAAAAACTCCAATTTAAAAAGATATGGCACCCCTGTGTTCATTGCAGCATTATTTATAATAGCTACAATATGGAAGCAATCTAGGTGTCCATCGATAGATGAATGCGTAAAGAAGATGATATATAAATATATTCAATGGAATATTATGCAGTAATAAAAAGAATGACATCTTAACATTCGGGACAACATAGATGGATCTAGAGGGTGTTATGCTAAGTGAAATAAGTCAGACAAAGACCATATTGTTTCACTTTTATGTGGAATTCAAAAACAAAACAAAACAAGTGTACAAACAAAACAAAAATAGACTCATGGAAACAGAGACCAAAGGGATTGTTTCCATATGGGAGGTGGTTAGGGGACAGATGAAAAAGATGAAGGGGAATATAGTCAATAATATTGTAATATGGTTTGGACAAGGACAGATGATTATTAGAATTAGTGGGATGGTCACATTATAAGGTATAAAAATGTTGAATCATTATATTGTACAACTGAAGGTAATATAACCAATATAATATTATATATTAAATATAATTAAATTTAAAATAAAATAAAATGCTTATAAGAGTGAGGTAAATATATAAGTAGGGCTAAAATAAAGCTCAAGTTTTTCTCTATTTTCCCCACAACCCTCCTCACACTATTAGAAATGCAATAGGCTTATGGTCCAGAAAGCAATCCTACCCTGCCCCTAAATACAATATTTTGCAAAAAATAAATATTCAAAATTTAAATTTTATAAATCTATAATATATATAAAAGCCTAAGTGACCAAACAACCGAATGACCAGTCACTATGATGCACACGTGCCACCAGGGGGCAGACGTTCAATGCAGGAGCTGCCCCCCGGTGGTCAGTGTGCTCCCATGGCTGGCAAGCGCAGCTGCGGTGGCACAAGCCTCTCCCGCCTCTGCAACAGCGTTACCAAGTGGTGATGGCTACCGGGTGGTGGTGGCGGCAGGTGCAGTAGGGCCGGGATGAGTAGGAGCATAGTGGTGCCTGGCCTGGGCTCAGGCTCCTCCCCTTGGTGCACTACTACATCCCTCAGGGAATGTCAGACTACCGGTTTCTGCCCGATCCCCCTGTCGCAGTCAGTCATCCCCCGAGGGGTCCTGGATTGTGAGAGGGTGCAGGCCAGGCTGAGGGACCCCACCAGTGCACAAATCTGTGCACTGGGCGTCTAGTCCTATATAATAAAGAGGTAATATGCAAATTGGCCATCACTCCAACATGCAAAATGTGGTCAAAGATGGCCGCCCCCATGTGGACACAAGATGGCCGCCACAAGATGGCTGGCAGAGGAGGGCAGTTGTGGGCAATCAGGCCAGCAGGGGAGGGCAGTTGGGGGGGGGGCAGGCCTAAAAGGGAGGACAGTTGGGGGCAATCAGGCCTGCAGGGGAGGGCAGTTGAGAGTGACCAAGCCCTCAGGGGAGGGAAGTTGGGAGGGACAAGGCCTGCAGGGTAGGGAAGTTGGGGGGACCAGGCCTGCAGGGCAGGGCAGTTGGGGGGACCAGGCCTGCAAGGGCGGGCAGTTGGGGGCAATCAGGCTGGCAAGGGAGCAGTTAGATGTTGATCAGGCTGGCAGGGGAGTGGTTAGGCAGTGATCAGGCTGGCAGCCAGAAGCGGTTAGGGGCTATCAGGCAGGCAGGTGAGCGGTTAAGAGCCAGCAGTCCTGGACTGTGAGAGGAATGTCCAACTGCCTGTTTAGTGGGATCAGGCCTAAACGGGCAGTCAGACATACCTCGAGGGGTCCCAGATTGGAGAGGGTGCAGGCTGGGCTGAGGGACACCCTCCCCCATGCACAAATTTCATGCACTGGGCCTCTAGTATTGTTAATAAGAGTATATTCTTTTTATTTAAGCACAGGCAGGCAGAAAGTTTAGTTTTCTTCCTTACAACAGTTAACCATTACATTGAAATATATTTTGACATTGAACAGAAATCATTTTAAAGGGTGTGTGAGAGAAAAAGGATATGTCAGAATAGCATAGGGAACTATCAGCTACTTACTTATATCTGTAGCAGAGAATTATAGGCCTAGAGAGAAGTTTCTAAAAGAACCAACATACTGCAAACTGTTCAGTGAAGTTTGTGTGGTTTCTGGGAGGGGACATCCATATTGAATTCCTGAAGAAATTAAGAATGGCAGTAGAAAATAACACAGATTTTCTCTTTTAAATAATAAGTTAAGGAGTTAAAATGGTCAAAGAAAAATGAGATTTAGGATTATATAATAAAAACAGACTAATCCCCTTGAGGATGAATCAAATTTCTAATAAGTATCAGTTTAAAAACTATTTCTGGATGCATTATTATACTCACTGTGCAAATAAGATGCTGTATAATACAGTGGCCAGTATAGTGTCTAAAGCATCTTTATTTTTAATTTCTAAATTAATTTTAATAGTGACTGTGTGAAGTAAATTTTTGTCCTCACTCTCTTTTTTTAGTTGAATAAACTGAAGCCCAGAGAGGTAAATGAACCCTCAGATAGCATTGTAGTAAAAGTCAAGACTGAAAGCCATGAGTACGGACTCCATGACTTGTGATTCATAATTTTACTTTTTTTACTTCACCATGGCTACCTTATAAAATGTTGTCATGCCCTAACCGGTTTGGCTCCGTGGATAGAGCATCAGCCTGCGGACTCAAGGGTCCCAGGTTCGAGGCCGGTCAAGGGCATGTACCTTGGTTGCAGGCACATCCCCAGTAGGAGGTGTTCAGGAGGCAGCTGATCG
Source organism: Eptesicus fuscus (assembly GCF_027574615.1). Classification (NCBI taxonomy): domain Eukaryota; kingdom Metazoa; phylum Chordata; class Mammalia; order Chiroptera; family Vespertilionidae; genus Eptesicus; species Eptesicus fuscus. Next base: position 66,644,641 of record NC_072474.1, on the reverse strand, counting down.
ATGTTTCTCTCTCATCTAACTCTCTCTCCTCTCCCTTCCTCTCTGTAAAAAAAATCAATAAAATATATTTTTAAAAAAATAAAATGCTGTCATAGTCAAAATTGGATAGGGCCTTACAGATCTTAGTTGCCCAAACTTCTCTCCAAAGAAAGGTAGCTCAGTAACTTGACCAATGGTCCTGCCCCATTTTATTCCCATTGTTGAAAAGCTCTAATCATTAGAATTTTATTTTATATATAAAACCAAAATTTGACTTAGGGTGCCAAGTAATAGGTACTGTGATCCACACCTGATGCTTCAGTTACTTTACGAATAATTCTACCCTAGTGCATGTAGCATTGCAGCAAAATTTCCCATCTGTAGTGGGACAGAGTGGGGAGAGAATGTGCTCTTAGAGACAGAGATACCCAGATTCAAATTTTGGCTTTACCATATGTTAGTTTTCTCTGAATTTTTGTTTTCTTACCTAAAATGAGGATGATAACACCTATTTTTCAGATGAACAATGAATAACTAGTGTATGTACATAGTTGACAATTTCACACAGTTATTATTATTCATGGCTAAGGACTTTTACTATGTCATTGAAGAGAATATGAAAGAATATGAATTTCCTAGATAGTAAATTTCATCCTTGAAGCCAATCTATTTTCATACTGGCATCCAGGAAAGGGAACATTGATTCGGTAGGGTAGCTGCGGACTGATCATCTCTTTATTGTTGTTTTTTCCTTCTCTACTCTAACGTCTCTGTATACATCTCTGAACAAATGAAATTACCTATAATTTAGCAAATGTTGTGTCCTTGAATGATTTTAAATTGAGAATCTTGGTAATTAAATTTTGTGCGTAGGAGGGCATTTAAGCATCACGACCATGCCATAATACTACTTATTTGGGTTTATTTTGTTCCCTTAGGTCTCCTGTTTCCTAAAATACTAATTCTATTTGACTTTCTTTATGATCTCTAATTATAATTCTATGTAAACAAGACAAGTCTATGATGAGCCTCACAATGTTCATTTTAAGCAAAGAAAACTAATTGCTATAACATGTCCCTAGTTTACTAGTGTTATTGACAACAGGACAGACCAAAGTATGCAATTTATACATTTGTGTTCCTCATTAAAATCATGAGAAACATTAATTTGTATAAATGACTGAGATTCCCAAATCTGAAACTATGCTAAATATCCAAATGTGTCAACTATGTGCAGATTGGGGCTACGACATATACTTTTATGACTCTGGAGATCTAATTTATTAACATTGTACAAGGTTTTTAATGGACTGAAAATGAAGTCAGATTAAACTTCTTCCTGGTGATATTAAAGCTCCAATCACAACACATAGACTAATAAATGTTACTTTTTAAGTAATGAATGTCTCATCAAAGCCATTTTAATTTGAATGAAATTGTAATTGGGAATTTTTCAGACGCTGAAGAAAATCATAGTGTCCCAGCACTACATAGAACACACATTTGGTTTAACTTTCAAATTTTGAGCATCTAGTTCTGTAAGACAGTGCATTCATTGCTGAGGAATCTAGTGGAAGGAATGAATAAAGTCTCTAAACGCCAGGGACTCACAACTACTAAGATGCCATCAATTGTGAGATGTGCCATTATTTTATAACATACAAAAAGGAGAAAATAAAGCCTGCCAAGCAATTATGTAATTGCACTGACTGTAAGATGTGTGTCGATTTCAGAGATGTTTAAGTGTGAAAAATGGTTTATCTTAGAATCCATGAAATATTGTAATTGGGAAGTCTAATGCAATCCATACTGTAATAAGTGCTGTAAAAAGGTGCAACATCTCTGAAACCGGCACACATTTGAGAAGACACAGGGATTATTTTAATGAGGTTAATACTAAACCTAAGTAAAATATCTTTGCAAGTATAATTTGGGGTATCATTACAGAAGTCAGATGAAAGGACCAAATGCTATAAGAAAGTTTGCAACACTGAACATATAGAACAGAAATAAAAGGTCCATATAAACAAAATGGATGGTTGACCATGTACATAATTACACTGTCTAACAAAATCCACATAATCCTAGAGTCATATAACACTAAGCTTATGTTTAGTTAATGTGGCTATGGATTATCTGGGGTTGGCTGACTGAGTTTGCATCCAACTGGGCAATTCAGCTCTGCTTCCTCACAGGCTATGGTACAGATGCAAAGGCCCAGGTAGAGACACGAAAGAGCTTTATAAGCCTTAGGTCATGACATGCCTGCTAATACTCCAAGGGTGAAAGCAAGTCACATAGTCAAATCTAAGTTAAAGAGTGAGGAAATAGCTCATACTTTTAGTGGGAGTAACTGCAGTGTCAAATGGTCTGATGAGTAATTTTAGATATCAACTTGAGTGGGCTTTGGGGCACCCAGACATTTAGTCAAATGTTATTCCAATTGTGTCTGTGAGAGTGTATCTGGGTGAGGTTAATATTCTAATTGGACCCTGGCATGTGGCCTGGATATAGGGAGAGGTGAAGAATAAGGGCTAGTAATGCAATCTACCCAGGTGGTGACCTAAATCATTGCCATTAAAAATATAAGAATAGAGAAAGCATGTTTAAAATACAACTCACACACACACACACACACACAGACACACACACACACACACAATCAACTACTATGCAGCAAATGCCACAGTCATTGAGTAATACCAACAAATAGTGATACCAACAATTGCTACATTTGATTCCTGTGCAACATGACAGGTGGCCCAAAACCTTAATACATATTCAGAGGGAAACTGCATGTTCTTCTTCAACAGTAGGAGAATTAAGGTAAGTTCAGGCAGATGGGTGTAGAGGCAGTGGGATTGCTATGTTTTTTTCCCCCTCTGTATTCACTGTACTGCTGGACACTAGGGGCTCCTCAGGAGCTTAGTACATTGATCAGGTCTGGAATAGGAGCGCCAGATTCCCCTATATTGACCAGTATCTGCACTGAGAATTTTCTCCTTTGGAGTCTGCCCCCACCTTGAACCCTGCAGCACTGCCTGGCTCTCATAGGGCCCCTCCTCTTAGGAGCTGGATCTTAGTCGCTGTATATACAGTCTTTAGTTTCCTGTTAAGTATGGGTCAATGGTTCCTAAAACAAGACCAAGACCCACAGACCCACCGACTCTTACTTCCATCTGCCACAAATAAGTATTTTCTCCTCCCCCAAAGAATATCCCTCCTCCACAGTTACCTACCTATCCAAATAAATAATCTATCATCCATCCAATGCTCAAGCCCCAAACCTGAACATCACTTTTTTGTTGTTGTTAATCCTCATTTGAAGATATTTTTCCATTGATTTTAAAGAGAGTGGGCAGAAGAGGGAGAGATAGAGAGAAATATCAATGTGAGAGAGATACGTCACTTGGTAACCTTCTGCACAGGCCCTGGCCAGGGCTGGGGATCCAGCCTGCAGCCAAGGTACATGCCCTTGACTGGAATCAAACCCGAGACCATTCAGTCTGCAGGCCAATGCTCTATCCACTGAGCCAAACTGGCTAGGACCTAAACCTCATTTTTGACACCTCTGTTTATCTCAACATAGCCCATCAATGCCCAAAACAAATCAATGCCCCCTTCTGAGCATCTCTGAAGTCTAGCCACTCCTCTTCATCACACCACCTCCACCACCACCACCACCATCTCTCCTGGGTTTCCACAATGGCCTCCAAAAAAAACCCCTACATCTCCTCTTGCTTCCTTCCAATCCATTCACCTAACTGCCCCCTCTCCTCACACTGATTTCCCTCAGTTACTCCAACACTCCCTGAGGTTTCTCATCTCAGGCACATGCTTTTCCCTTGGCATGACAAACTCCCTCCTGCCCTACCCTATTTGCCAAGGACATTCTTACTCATCTGTCAGAATATCATTTATATCAGATTGCTTAGGCTACCATAACGGAATACTACAAACTGGATGGCTTAAACAATAGAAATAGGTTGTAAGTTCAAGATCAAGGCACCTACAGGGTTGATTTTTGCTGAGACCTCTATCCTGGACTTGCAGAAATCTGCCTTCTGGCTATGACCTCACAGGGCTTTTTCTCTGTGCAGGTGTACTTCTGGTCTGTCTTTCCCTTCTTAAAGGATACCAGTCCTGTTGGATTAGGGCCCCACCCTTGACCTCATTTAACCTTAATTACCTCTTTAAAGACTCTATCTTCAAATACAGTCACTTTGAGGGTTAGAACTTTCAACACATAAAATTTTGGGGCACAATTCATTTCATAACATCATCCATATACTACTTCCTCAAATACACACAGGTTAGTAAAAATTCCCTGTTATATACTCTCAAAATTATAAAATTTTATAAATGTCTCACCTAGTAGACTATAAGCTTTATGAGGGCAGAGATTTCATATGTTTTCTTTGCCAATATATCCCCAAAGCCAAACAAATGCCTTGCACAGAGTATGTACTCAGTAAGTGTTTATTTAACAAATAAATGAATTCATGCTGCCATGTTTTTGTTAAACAAAAACAGTTTTGGATATCAATACCTGCTCATTTTAGCTAGAGATTACCTTATCCCTTGGATATTCTTTATGGACCAGCTAAGTGCTCTCCAGTAGAGTGGCTTTTGTAGTGATTTAGGCCTCCTCAGTTCCTATCTTATACAACCCTGTTTCTTCCACTTTATCACATTATACCAGTGAAGGAAAGGGAGAAAAACATACTTCTCAAAAAAAAAAAAAAATCACACACCAGTCTTGCTTGATAAAGTGGTCTATTTCAGACTACCAGCTGTCCCGCAAGATTCTTGCCTCTCACTAACCTTCTGTATCCAATTTATCTGCCATGTACTAATTACCTCCTTCAATCTCATAACCATCTCCACTCCTTTCCTGTTTCTCCTCATCACTTCTTTCCTACATTTCTAGTCATCCTAATTAGATTTACCTACTTTCCCCTAAAATGTCAATCTGTTCTCCCTTGTTTTAAACATGCTATTTGGATAAAAACAGGAGTAATTAACACAAGAAGGCCCACAAATTCCTGAATGGCTGCCCTCTCCCTATTTAACAGCCTTATCTATGCTCTCCATTGCTCTCAAGATAAAGTCCAAACTATTTAAGACAGTTTATGAAACCTTTTAAAAATCTGAGCTTCGTTTAATTGTCCAGCCTTATCTTTCACCAGCTTGAACTACTTTCTTCTCCTCAACTCCCTTTAGTTTTTCCCATCTATGAACTTCAGAATGCTGTTTCCTCTTTCTGGAATCCTTCTTCAGTCATTCATCTGGCTAATTCTACCTTTCTTTTATTTCCTTCTATAGATAGTACATCCTCTAGAAAAACCTTCACATTCTTCAAATTTGGGTCTTGAGTCCAATACCCTATCCTTTTCCATCATAAAATAACATAATTTCCTATTGACAAGGCTACTATATACTCCACTCATTCTAATTTCTCAATTAAGGAGGAGGGTTGTTTCATTAAAATAATGTATGCATATCACCTGAAATCCATGACAACAAAAGAAAGCCAAACTCTGGAAGTGACTGAAACCAGCAGATGAAAAGCCATTGAAAACTAAGCCAACCATTTCTTAGATATATCCCCTCCCCTGATTGTTCATACTCCTGTCTTCATGTCATTATTATTCTTGTCTTCAGAAGAAAATTCGCTTCTTTTACTTTATCACCAGGCAAACATTGGCTTCCTGGGAGCTCTTGACTTTTCTTGTCCTCAGTCCCAAGTTCACAGAGAAACAGCCCAGGAGAAAATTCTGACTTATTCAGCATGGGCAACGTCCACCACTGATCCAGACATCTTGAGCCAGGGAGGCAAAATCAAACAATATGAATTTCTGCTAGGGACCTGAAATTTTGGGGTTGAAAAGCAAATCTAAGAAAGTCATCCTTATTGCTGGCCTAAACAGTATCTTTGTGTGAATTAGACGAAACTCCCCATCCCTCACCAAAACTTACTACTGCTACATGCTGGAAAAAATTGTTCTAATTAGTATATGTGTGTAATAAATATATCTATATATCTGTAATTGCAACAAATGTAAATAGTACTCCTTGGACTTAGAAGCGAGAAGGCGTGATTGGGGCTCTCATGAACTAAGCGGTGTGACACCTCAAATAACTTTCTAGGTTAGCCAGACCTTCTGAAGAGCCACTGGTTCTGCCAAGAACCTCCTCTTTGGCAGGTACGTGAGAGCAAAGTCTTGTTTCTTCCCTGACACTCCTGCCTCAGCCCCCCAAGCTCCTGCCCTGAGGTGGCATCCTGATTCCAGTCATCCTGATCCCAGGCAATAGTACTTGTATTTTGCAAATTGATGCAGTCAAATATTGCACACAAGAAAAGCTCAGTTTATTGTATAAGATTGTAGTGTTATTTACCCAAAGCATGTATATCTTAGAAGGACTTCATAGAGGTCATTTGTAAAAATGCCTATCAAATTAGAAGATAATTTTTTGTTAAATTTTCATTCAAATTATCAGTCACTGGAAGGCATGCTGATTGAAATTAGAAACCTATTATACATGGAATTTTATGGGCTCAGAGACTATTTCCAAATCACTTAATGGCTTAATGTCACATCTAACCTTTACCATATCACCTTTCTCCATATCTCTGAATTATGAAACTTTCTTTCAATAACCACATTTGTTTATGCCCCACATACATTGTTATGGTTTAATCTGCAGATAACTAGCTTCTTTTTCTTGGTAGCAGATAATGGGGTAAATAAGTAACAGAACACTAATTGATGTATGTAAAAATTATGGAGTTGAGAAACCAAGGTACATTATTGATTGGCAGAGAGATGGTAGCAGATTTGAAGTGTTTTGGAAAGAATGTTGAATAATGTGTAAGTGAGATGATTACCAAGGGCTTATTTTGTCTTCTGGAAATATGACTCAGATGATTACACTTTCTTTAAAGAAAACAGGATCTAGCACAATGCCAAAACAACGCTCAAGTGCAAAATAAAGAGAGCTCAATGCTGATGTGGAGGAGCAGCGCATGAACACAAGAAAAGAGTAACTGGTCAACTGAACTTAAAGTTAGAAATGCAAGTAATCCAAATAGGCTGGTCCAGGAGCTGGTGAATTCAGAGGCCTTAGTCTTCTCTGGGTTTGCTCATTTTCTGTGCAGCAGTCATATTATAGATCAAGCTGATTTTTCTAATACATGGGACTATTTGACAGTCTTCATAACATGCCCCTTCAATTGACTTTACTAATAAAACATAGAGTGTTGAAATTTCCTCAAGCAGCGTGCTGGCTAAACTCCCTACAATCTGAGAAGGAGAGGGTTAAGTATTGTGATCATAAACCATACAGTAATTGCTCTCAGACCTATTAGCAGAATGTCTTGCATAGAGTGTCATCCTGCCATTCCCCACGGGTCCTGTTCACTAACCCCTTGCATTTTGACAGTTATTATCATCCAAGCACAAAGCATCGTTTCTACAACACAGAGCTATCCACATAGTAATGTATCAACATCAACTTGGTTTCTGAGAATAATTATCAAAATTCTGATTTTAATTGGAACATGGGAAAGTAAAGTTGATATTTTACATTTATTTTTCTAAAAAGATGCTAACAACAAAATTAATTTCATAGAGATCACAAGAAGCAACTGTATGCATCTCCTTCTTAGCAATGTTTTCACATTTATAGGAAATCAGGAGTCCTGGGCATACTTCTTGTGCACTCAATTTGAAAATATTGCCTGTACTTCTAGCTCTCTTTAGGATTTCATGACATGTAAATGATTCACTGAGAAGTTCTAATTTTTTTTCTTCAGTAAAATGGAATGTTTTCCTTCTGATCTCTTTTGCTGTGATGCTTGCATTAAAAAATTCTCATATTCACCAACATTGCTCATTTCTCCTTTATCCCTGTATATATATTTTTTATTTGTGGACTTCATATTGGTTTGTTTTCATTTCTAAATTTTATTACTCCTTTAAAACAGGAAGCTGTTTTAAAGAGAGCTTCCTGTATTCTGAAGTTGAATCTTCACTTCTTCACTCATCAGATAAATATTACATTCAACTTTTAAAGTAACAGACTGGGATTCACTTATCTTCTTATTCATTAATGTAACGACTGGGTGCCTACAATATTGCAATATAGTAGAGGCTCTCCTAAGTGCTAGATATACAAAAATAATAAAAATGCATTGTCCGTGCTCTTGAAAAGCTCACTGTGTGGCTGTGAACTGTAGTCTATGGTTATGTAGTGAGTCAGACAGATGAAATCCTATTACAATTTATACATACCTGCCTTACTCTGAAACCTAGTCATAGTCCATTTATCCATCTTTGAGTAAAACAAAGCCTATGGACTACTGAATGATACAGAAAAATTATAATTGGTAAGAGTATTTCTGGCTTCAAAGTGTAACTTCTAGTTTAATTCGATAAGTCAGAATAATGCTACATAACACTTGACCCCAAAACTCAGTGGCTTAAAATAATAACCAAATTATTATTGTTTACAGGGCTTCAGGTTAACTGGGAGGTTCTTCTAGGCTCAACTGGGCTCCCCATGTGCTGACAATTAACTATCAATTGGGTGGGCAGCTCTGCTCATTTTGGTTAAACTCTCTTACATATTTGGGGGTCAGTTGATGGATGGCTTGTCTGGAATAGCTTGAGCTCTTCATGTTCTCATGAAGTGGCAGAGGTATAGGAGTAAGCAAGCCTGAATATTAAGTGCAAGCAGAAGTACACACACATGCATTTTTTAAAGCCTCTGCTGTCACTCCACTGGGAATGGGAATTTGTGTTTCTCCTCTAAGCTCTTCTAAGGAATATCTTAAATATCACAGAGTTCTCGTTTCTCTTTTCTTCTCTTCTCTTTTCTTCTCTTCCATTTTCCCTTCACTTCCTTTCACTTTTTCTTTCCTTTTTCTTTCTGTTTCCTGACCTTTCCTCCCTTCTCCTTCCCTTCCCTCCTGTCGTCTCTTTCTTCTACTTTTCTTCTTTACCTCCCCTTCTGTTCTTTTTCCTTTCTTCCTCTGTACCATTCGATTGGATTTGAAAGTATTGGTATGAGCTCACATTTTTCAATGTCTTTTGATACTTACAGAAATAAACACAGATCTAAATATAATACATATATTCTCCACCTTTGTCCAATACAAGGGCTTGGGAAAAGAGACATCACAATGGCAGTTAGCACCTAGATATTGGCTTCGCAACATTATTTTACACTAAAACAAACCAAGGTTCCTTGGAGAAACGGTTGATTACCAGAGCTGGAGCAGAGAAAGTGAAAGCTGAGGCTGGAGCATCTTGTGTTGCAGTAAAAATGAGGGACATAAGCTATAAAGACATGGAAGCTCACTTGCAGGAGCTCCCATTGGCCAAATCTGGGAAAATTTTAGCATCAAATAAAGAATTGTAGCAATTGATAATAATGCAAAGAATAAAATTGGAATCCATGTGTCCACTTACATGGAACTATAAAAAAGAATTATAATTTTGATGACAAAACAGAAAATATACAATTTCAAAGAACCATCCCGCAGAATGTGTATTAATGTAACAAGGAGAGTGTCTTTACAGTGGAGACAGCTAGCATTAATCACTAGACAGAAGTGAATACTCTATGGAACGGGACAAATTAAAACTGCACCATCGGATAGGCTGCAATAAAAACCCAGCATCACTTCTGTGATATTTTTGCCAAAGATACATAACATGACTCTAAGCGTGATGAAATATGAAACTGTAATGGAGGAACATTCAACCAGATAACTGGCCTGTTGTCTTCAAAAGTGTGAAGGTCATGAAAAACAAGGAAAGACTGAGGAGCTGTTGTAGTTTGAAGATTAAAGAGACACGACTAGTAAATGCCATGTTTATCCTGAACTGGATTATTGTACTATTAAGGACATTATTGGAACAATGGTGAAACTTGAATGAGGACAAAGACAAATCTACATACAATTCACTGAACAAATAAGACTGATCGTAGATATATTCCATAATTTTAATATTAATTAAACAAAATTATAATTATTTATTGATATTTTTTGTGCCTCACTAAATACATAGTTATAAATATACACATATTTTAATCCTTTACCAGTATTCACTAGTAAAGTCTAGGAAAATATGTTTCTGGCAAGTTAAGTCATACTGTTAGCAAGGAGTGCAGCTGAGATTTAACTCCATCTGTCATCGGCTTTGGAACACCCTCTCCAGCTGCATTATGCAGCCACCACTTTGCCAGAAGATATAGTTTCCAGGTGTCATGGTTTGATATGGGTGTTCCAAATTATTTCCATTTTCTTAAATATTTCCCACATTATCCTGACACATACCTGAATTCCCCAGTGTTACAGTGGTGTCTTTGAGATAAAGTTTTTTTGTGTGTGTTTTTCAGAAGCCTTTGGAAGAGTAATCACTAATGATGTGATATATTTTGAAGAATAGTAGTATTTTGTATTTCAGGGAAAAGTAGCACAAGGGGACAAACTGAGGGCTTGGAATTAGAAAAATTGGAAGAAGGGTTATTGCCATGATAATAGGAATGTTTTACTTAAAATAGTGTCTACCACATAACAGGTACTCAATAAATAAACTTTGAAAGAATGAATGAGTAAATCGGAAACAAGGGGATTCCAAAGGGGGGGGGGGAATGGCCTACTCTACCATTTTGCCTAAAACTAATTTGTATGGATGCATTTAATCCAGTTATGCTGAGTAACTGCTCCTTAAGCAGTGCTGGTTTCAAGAAGGAACATCATATTCTATGATGTCTATTAATCCTAATGTAAATCTTTCTGATGCTGCATAATGAATGCTAATCATGAATGAAAAATAGATGATGTCTGTTCGAGTGCATTATAATTTGATTTGGCATATCCAAAATATTTCTGTCCCCTGATGAAGCTCTTATAATAAATGTCTAAGTGCTCCTGCTAGAAGATATGATTTGACAAATACAGCAAAACTATCCAATGCAAGTCAAGAACAACTTGAAAGTGTGGAACAATTCCCAAGTGTCTCTGGATAGATAATCCAGAAACAACAAGGTGCTCTTCAATCATTGGTATTATGTCCGGGTTTTGATAGCAATAGAAAAAATCACCACACAAAGCAAACCTCCGACTTCCTATCAGTCTTTCTGGATGAAGCCCAGCTTGTAAGTCTGCCCAGAACTGAGTAGGAATTAATTCTTTTGTGACACCATGTGTCAACCTAATTTGTGGATTCCTCCCCTCCTGAGTTATTGGCAGAGGAAGATAAAGAGTCAGTTGCATGTTCTCACCTGAGCCACGGTTAGTTCATGCTAATGTTGATCTGAACAATGACCAACATAGAAATAGAAAAGTGGTGATTAAAGTAAGTTCAAAATTTTAGAATTTTTGAGATCCTTCATTTAAAATCCTCTGCTAATGTGATACATTTTATTTATGAGAGACAATAGAAATGTCTTGTTTCTAAAATTCTTTTGGTATATCACTAAATGCTTTATCTTTCCCTGGCACCTGTGTATCAGTAGCTATATGTCCATCCTTCTTGTAGCTCTACATGATGTAGGAACTACATATAATCCTACATGTAATACTATATATATATATATATATATATATATATATGTATATGTATGTATGTATGTATTCCTAGGCCTTTTATATAGTGGTCATGAATAAATATAGACTATTTATAATGTATTATTTATCTTGATTGGTGGGGCCACCATCTATCCAATAATCTCAACTAAAAACCTAGGATTCATTCTTAAATTTTTCCTTTCCTTACCTCACCCAACTCCATCCTACTCCAAATCTGTCCTCCACATACAGCCAGAAAGTTTTAAAACCTTACTTAAATTTCTCAAATTGCCCACCATTAATCATTCTACAAAAAGGGAGACCTCAGCTATCTTATTCAATGGTGTACACCGTGTCTGGAGCATTGCTTAACACAAAGTGGGCACTCAACAACTGTTTGCTGAAGGAATGACTATATGGTTCTGAACCAGGAGAGCAAGACAGACTTACTTGGGGCCATTCTTCACGCTGCACACACTGGCCTTCCACTGGAGTCTCTGATAAGTTCCTGACCTAGAGAACAGAGTCTATGATTCTTAGCACTGTGTGCCAGGGTTTTACTGATCTGGCTGCTGCCTACAGTTCCAGCATCAGCTTCTGCAACACCTTTCAAATCAGCACATTTAAGTAATGACAGCTTACTTGTAGCACTGACACACTGCCCCGATTTCATGCCCTGTCCATTTGAAATATATTTTACCTCATCTTTGCCCCTACTAGGAATTTTTCCCTGATAAGTTCCCCTCCCTCCCCTGCAGCCACACCCACGCCCACTTCTCAGGCTAAGGAAGATACTTAGACTATTCTGTGCATTTAACTGTTATTGTCTTCATTTTGCAACCATCTGTTCAAGTATCATTCATTCTCCATTTAGTGTCATATTTTTGGGATTAGGGATCATGACTTACCGTTGTATCTTCCCTAATAATAGACAAACATGTAAATTGACTGTACCTCTGCTACGCCCACAGCCAATCAGAGTGAGTATGCAAATTAGAAGGCCAAGTTGGCCCCCGCCCAGCTGCTTCAGGCATGGAGTGGCCAGGCGGGGCAGGATTCCTGCTATGAGAGGGAGGGCAGGGGCAAAGGGATCTACAGAAGCGGAGTGCCACAGCGAAGACAAGACTGCAGACTCCGGAGTCTGTAGCGAAGACAAAGATGGCAGTCTGCAGCGAAGATGGCAGACTCCGGCCAGAGTCTGCAGCAAAGACGAAGATGGCAGACTCCAGCTGGAGTCTGCAGCAAAGACAAAGAAGGCAGACTCTGGCTGGAGTGAAGGCCTGGGTCCTGGGTGCCAGAGGAAAACCAGTGCTGGAAGCCAGGGGAAGGAAGGCCTATTGCACGAATCTCTTCGTGCAACGGGCCTCTAGTCTTTAATACAAAGCACAGGCTTGGTTTACTCAATGTCACCTTGTTGAATAAATAAATGATGCCAAAACCAGGGAAAAATAATAAAAGTAAGGATTATGCTTTGATAATGTTGTGGTTTTTAAGTTAAGATATTCTCTTGATGAAGCCTTTGGTTCCACTGAGCAATGATAAAAAAATATATTAAAATTTCAGTAGTCAGATCACATTTTCTCATTATTTTTGCCTTTCTCAGAACAAACCCAGGCTTAACTAACACTTTCTTTGCTGGCATCTGTAATCAAGACATTAGCTTTCACCCATACTAATAAAATATTACCAATCATAATAGAAATGTAAGGAGATCATTGCTTAAATGTGTGATTCTCTTTTTGTTTTTTTTTGTTAAGACTTTGCTGGTGTTTTATCTTTAGTGAACAGAGTTTATATAAGCTCTGTCTGACCAAGTTGCTAACACCATGTTTGAGATGGAATTAAAGACTTTGTGTAGAGCTGCTTTTTATGTGGCTATGAAGTCTGTCCTTTAATTAGCATTCATGTCTGTTGTTTGAAAAGCATGCTGTTTAGTCCAATTTCTATATTAAAAAAAAACACACACACACACAGAAACAATTCTTGCACAAAGAGAATGTCACAGAAAAACATGTTTGAATTGTTTTAACCAAAGTGGCATGAGCTGCTTAGGTTCATTCATTGTCTTTGTAGAGTTCTGATGGGCATAAGGCCCAAGGGCAGTGTGGCTTGGGAGACGCAATGGGGCTGAGGCTGAAAACCTTGCTGGATGTAGAATGTCTTTCTGAGAGGCATGGTTAGAGGTAATTGATGGTCAATAGGGGCTGGCTTTGTCACTTCTGTTCTTTTGAACTGAACCTGATGGGACTCTTGCTATTCATGGAGATGTTACCTTTACCCCCACAGCACTTTTTAATTTGTTACCCACTTTAGACAAATGATTGAGTCTTTCTATAATACCTTTAATGGACACTGCGTTGCTAAAACAAGAAAGCTCAGGATGGAAGAGACAGGTATTTATTTTTAATGGAGTCACCCTATATCAAGTGAAACTCTTTGCTTATGGGTCAAATGCAAGTGTCACACTGAGTGGACGTTTCAATAAGATGAGCAGGGAATAGAGCTTGTTCATGCTGCAGTTCTTTAGCCACCTGTCTTTGAGAGTATGCATTGATAGCAGTCTTATCAGTCATCCTTGTTGACAACTGGTGGCATGGAATAGCAAGACTCAAGGACAGAAGGTATCCATTTTTTCTAATTTACATCTAATTTTTGCCTTTTTGATATTTCAGACCTACATATTCCTTGTATTTGAGCTTCTCCTTATCTATCATTGGGCACATTTTGGTAAAATATTAGATTTTTTCCTTGTCCTTCTGAATAGGATTGAACTAATTTCTATAATTTAACAATCCCTGTATTGTGGAATTTATATCTTGAGAATCACCTTACCCTTCTTCACCTTCAATACTTTCAAACATATTATTTGTAAAATAAATTAAGAAAGCCAACATTGCTATTCTACTCTTGATGTTAAACATATGCATTAGAAATAAAAAAATATATTAAGGTTTTGTGGCAGGATAGTGACATGTGAGTATGAGCCATTGCGTTCATTGTCTCAAGAAGTCAAGGAATGAATTCATGGACAAGGGAGGAGTAAGCAAAAGGGAAGCAAAGTTGTAACAAAGCTCTTGGCACATGAGAAGGGTTCTGAAAAGAGTTGCCGCAGAAGCTCACTAGTCTAGGAGTTTATATTTCCTGCTCTTACCCTCTACTGGCTCTTTCAAAAGAACACCAGCTAATCTCCTTTTGCCCTTATCTCCCTGCTTTTCTTTTCTGCTCTTGGGTTCAGGGGAAAGAGCAACTCTAAGGTTGACTGGTACATTCTGCCTATCTTGCTCACATCCTGACCATCTGGCTCATCTCCTCTTTATCTACCAACTTCCCTCGATGTGGCCCTTACTCTAAGCTGCCTGATCCCATCTAACTCTTCAATAGTAATAAGATAAGGAAATTCCTGAGCAAGTGGAATAGAGAAACTGAGACAAGAAACTTAAACAAGGCCAAACAGTTTGAGCAGCTTGCAGCCAGCTTGTGAAACCCGAGACCTTATCTTCCCTAACCAAAGACACTTGAGGAAAATGGTTTATATCTCTCCTCCCTAACGAGAGAATACATAGCTTAAATCACTCTGGCCTGGGAGAACAAAGAACAATGACCCAGTTAATACCATTTGTGCCAGCTAAATTCAAGGGCAAATAAAGTCTGGGGGGCAAACAACCAAGCCCCAAAAGGATTAGAATGGTATCACCTGGGAGATGTTAGACACATAGGCAGAGAAAAGGGGCCATTTGGATAAATCCTTGGAGGGAAGGTTGGGCAGAAGAATCAAAGAGAAATTTCAGGAAAGATAACTTCAAAGACCTATTTTCAACAATGTGCAGACATTTTCAGGTTGGCAGTATGAATCACTGTATGGCAATGTTTACATATATGTAGGTCTATGGGTGTGGATACGGGAGGGACAAACAATGGGGAGGCAAAAAGCTTGAGTCAAAGAAGGAAAGTACTGAGAAAAGTTGTATTTTTCCTGAAAATAGCATTACACAGATGAGTTTTGTATAGGTAAAATATGTTTGGTTGGCTTATTTTTTCACCCATTCAGTTTGTTTGCAGCCATAGAGACCCGGTTTCAAGTAACTCTTGAATCAAAAGCAAATGCAATGTTAATTTATGAGAAAGACCAAATGACACAGGATCTACTAATCAAACATGACATGCAATCTTTTGCTGTATATATAAAAATAATTTGCTTATTACTTAAATAGATATTTCAACCACATCACAGAAAAATTTGCAAAACGAAAGAAAAAAAGGAATTCACTATCATATCACAATGGCTATTGTCTTTCATTTGGGGGTTCCTTCTATTTCTTCAAATTTGTTTTTTTTGCTTACGTACAATAAAATTGCCAGCTTAGTTGCTGAGAATTGACTGGAGGGAGTGGCTTTAGATTTGGCCAGAAAGGCTTTTCTAACGCTCTGAATTCTTTTGTATAGAAACCCTAAGATAGACCACAGAAGGGAAAGTCAGGAGAGATGAACTTCCTAGGATTGTAATTTAATCCATCTAAAAAACAAAGAAGAAAGGGCAAACCAAAGAAATCTCCAGAGTTTAAAGTAGTTTCCTAGATCTCTTCCACCCACTCTGAAACACTGACCAGTGATTATCACCTGCGTGCAGGTTATTCTTGCCTCCTGTGACACCTCAGCTATCCGGTACAATTGGATACAAAACAATTTTCTACAATTTTTTATTTTCTTCTAAAGCTAGGAATGAGTGAGGAAATAAATAAATAAATAAATAAACAAACAAATAAATAAATAAATCCTTACCCTTAGCAACAACTCATCTATTCTCTATTCCTATAGCTTTGTCTTTTACAGAATGTCATATAAATAGAATCATACAGGTGATAGAAATTTGTATCTAGCTTCTTTTACTTATCATAATGCATTTGAGATTCATCCATGGTTGCATGGATCAATATTTCCTTCTTTTTATTTTTAAGGTATTGCTGAGTATTTTATTATATGGCTATTCTACAGTTTATCATTCATCAATTTAAGTACAGTTACATTGTTTCCAGTTTTTAGAGATTATAAAAAAGTTGTTATAAACATGCATGCACAGATTTTTGTGTAAATATAAGTTTTCAATTGTAGAAGTGTGACTGTTGGACCATGTGGTAAGAGTATGTTAAACTTCATAAGAAACTGTGAAACTGTTTTTAAGGAGACTTTAACATTTTGTGTTCTCACTAGAAATGTATGAGAGTTGTAATTACTTTGAATCTTCATCAGCACTTGGTATTGTCAACTTTAGATTTTTAGCTATTCTAATATATATATATATATATATATATATATATATATATATATATATGTGTGTGTATATATGTGTGTATGTGTATATGTATATATACACATACACACATATATATATACACACACATATATATGTATATATACACATACACACATATATACACACACATATATATATACTAGAGGCCTGGTGCATGAAAATTCATGCACTGGCAGGGGGGGTCCCTCAGCCTGGCCTGCCCCCTCTCATGGTCTGGGAACTTTCAGGGGTGGGAGGCAACCTGGCGATTAGGGGAAGGTGACGCCCCATCACACCTCTGCTGCTGCCACTGCCAGCAGCGTAAGCCTCAGCCAGCCCTGGTTACCTGAGCCTCAGGCAGCCCTGGGCGGCTGGGCAGCCACCATCTGAGGCTTGCCTGTGCCTTGGGCCAGCCCTGGGGGGCTGGAGGGCTGAGGGGACTGGGGGACTTTGGAGGCAGGTGTGTGTAGTGGCCAGGCCCACCTGGGAGTGGGCCCAGCCTTGCTGCACACCTGCTGCCCCGGTGGGGCTAAAGGGACTGGGTGCCACCATCTTGTGGCTTTGGGCGCTGCCATCTTTGAGGGTGTGATAGTCAATTAGCATATTCCCTCCATATTGGCTGTGGCTGCCGCCATCTTTGAGGGTGGAGCAGTCAATTAGCATGTTCCCTCCTAATTGGCTGTAGGTGCCATCATCTTTGAGGGCAGGGAAGTCAATTAGCATATTCCCTCCTTATTGGCTGTGGGCACTGCCATCGTTGAGGGTGGGGCAGTCAATTAGCATATGCCCTCCTTATTGGCTGTAGGTGCTGTCATCTTTGTGATGGTGTGAGTGTCAATTAGCATATTCCCTCTTTATTAGATAGGATATACTAGTATTTCATAGGGGATTTAATTTGCCATTCCTAAATGACAAATGATGCTGAGCATTTTTTCTTATACTTATTTGCCATCCAAATATCTTTTTTTTTTTTTTTTAGGATCAAATATCTATTCATATCATTTGCCTATTTTAAAATTGTGTTTGCTTTCTTATAGTTGAGTTCTAAAAGTTCTTTTCATATTTTTGATAAAATCTTTTGTGAGATATTTGATTAGTAAATACTTTCCTGTTTTCAATTTTGGTTAAAATATATTTCTAAATTTTTTTCTTATATAGTTGATGCTTTTGTTATGATTTTTCCTTTTTAAAATGCATTTTGAAATATTTGTAACTTTAGAATGCATGCATTTTTTTATTCTCTATTTTCATCAAATACTATCATGAGCACCTTTTGGTGTTATGATATACTTTTCATAGTCATTATTGAAAAGAACATACTTTTCCATCAAGGCAAATAATTCATCCATTCAATATAAATTTATTAAGTGCCTATGATGCACAAAGTATTATGTTAGCAAATAAAACACTAAAACTTATTTTCACATTAAGCTTTCATTCTAGTACAACATTCTCCAAAGTTACTTGATTTATTTCTTTGAAAATGCAGATTATTTGGTTCTTTTCATGAAAATTCTGATTTAATTGCTATGAAGTTCAGCCTCTCCAATTTTTTTCTTACAAATATCTATAAGTCAAAGTTTTAAAAAGATTAATCACATGGATATTAACAATATTTTATAATGTTTCATAGAAATTTTAACCTTATTGAATGTTTAGATTGCTTTTTGTTTTTCTATAATAAAAATTATGTTAATGAGCTTTCATTGTTTTTAGCAAAGCCTTTCAACACAGGGTAACAAAATGATGAACACTAACCACTAATGGGCTGATAGAGAGATCCACATACATAGGTATCTCATGAAAACAAATTACATTCTGTTTATGTAAAACCTTCATCAGCTAATATCAGGCATGTCCAGAATGCTTGAAAAGTGTAAATTATTATGTCTTTGTTTTTACCCAACTTGAGTTCACATTTATAGAAATAAATTAACTATTTATTTTCATGACTAATTCAGATGAATAGTATGAATGAAATTTACATTGCCCTCCTAGCTTGTCTTAATGTCATTTCAGCAAGCTGGAGCTATGTAGAAGAGGAATAAAATACTATGAAGGATCTATATAATAGGAAAATACTAAAAAAACTTCCCAGCCAAACAAGTGATATTCTGTTCAACAAAAGTTGTAGCCCCATTGCACTAAATTTAGTTCTTTGAGCTTATAACTCTACAGCTGACACTTGAGCAACACAGGGTTTAGGGGTACTGACACCACACCCCACCTGATGGCTAAAAACACACATATATCTTTTGACTCCTCAAAAACTTAACTACTAATAGCCTACTGTTGACTGGAAGCCTAGCTGATAACATAAAGTTGATTAACACATTTTTGTGTTATATTTATATTATACTAGTGGCCTGGTGCATGAAATTCGTGCATCA
Organism: Eptesicus fuscus; assembly: GCF_027574615.1. NCBI lineage: Eukaryota > Metazoa > Chordata > Mammalia > Chiroptera > Vespertilionidae > Eptesicus > Eptesicus fuscus. Next base: position 66,625,401 of record NC_072474.1, on the reverse strand, counting down.
AGGGGAGAGGTTCCCTCAGTCCAGCCTGCACCCTCTCCAATTGGGGACCCCTTGGGGGATGTCCAACTGCCAGTTTAGGCCCGATCCCTGGGATCGGGCCTAAACTGGCAGTTGGACATCCCTCTCCCAATCTGGGACTGCTGGCTCCTAACCACTCACCTGCCTGCCTGCCTGATCTCCCCTAACTGCCCTTCCCTGTTGGCCTATTCTCACCCCCAATTGCTCTCCACTGCCGGCCTGATCTTGCCCCCAACTGCCTCTGCCTGCCTGATTACCCCCAACTGCCATCCCCTGCTGGCCTGGTTGTCCCCAACTGTCCTCCCCTGCTGTCCTGATCTCATCCAGTCTCTGTCTCTCTTTGTTTTTCTCTGCAATCCTCCAGGCCTCCCTGCCTCTCTCTTCCTCTTTCCTGGCTGGGAGGGGGCGGGGACAGTGGGGGCTGCTCCACCCTCTGCCTGCCCTCCCTTCCATTCAGGCCTCTTCAGGCCCAGTCTGTTTTGTTTCCATTTCTCCATCCCCATCTCTCCCAGTCTCTGTCTCTCTTTGTTTTTCTCTGCAATCCTCCAGGCCTCTCTGCCTCTCTCTTCCTCTTTCCTGGCTGGGAGGGGGTAGGGCTAGTGGGGGCCGCTCCACCCTCTGCCCACCCTCCCTTCCATTCACGTCTCTTCAGGCCCAGTCTGTTTTGTTTCCTCATTCTGAGAGAGGCTCCGAGAGCAAGCTGGGAGGGAGGGAAAGAAAGGGAGAAAAGGCTGTGAGCTGGTGGGCGCTGAGTGTGTCTGTGTGTGTGTGCAGTTGTGAGTGAGTGTGAGTGCTGACCTTGCCTCCCCCATCCCCATCTCCACTGCCACAAGTCCCCACCCACCAGAGCCTTCTGCGCACGCAGCCTGGGCCTTAGGTCAAGCCTCTAGTCATTGTGGATGTAACGGACCCAGGGTTTTTATATATTAAAAAATATAACTGTTTTCTTACAATAAAGTAACCTAGAGAAAAGAAATTTATTAAGGAAATCATAAAGAAGAGAAAATAGATTTACAATATAAGCGGACTCACTCAGTATGAACTTGCATCATTCAAGGGTCAACTGTATCTTTGTTTCTGAGGTGGAAGAGTGAAATACCCAGGAAACTTGACAAAATATACATAATTATTATGATTGGGTTCAAATGTGAGGCACTGGAATGACACATGAATACAAACCTGTTATTTTTTATTGGCCTTAGCACTGCCTCAGGTTGTGTCAAGATAGTACATTTATGACCTGGTTGTTGCTTCCTGACTCTCCAAACTCCTCAGTTGGCTTTAAGAATAGACCTACGAAGAACAAGGAAACATATATTTGAGGAGATTGTCAATTCATGTACTGAATATGCACAGTGAACCTTTCTAGAAAGAAATGAATTACTCTAGGACATTAGGGTTAGTGGAATACAGTATTCAAATAAATCAAATATCTTCTATTAGCTACAAACTTCAAAAAGGTGTAAAAGTAAGGAATGATAGGTTTACATAAAGAACATGGATATTATGAGACCTATATCTTCAATACCTGATTTTCATGTCATAATTACCATATCTTACATGATGTAACTTAAAAAAAAAAATCTCTATGGTTCAAAATATTATGATGTAAACTTTTTAAATAGTTATTTTCACCAACTTCTAGAAAATCTCTCAGGTTTAACATTTGAAAACACAAAACTATTTCCAGACCTCTATCTGAGAATTTCAGCCCTTTTACCCCTTTTCAGGATTAAGATACAGCCCATAAATTTGTACTGTTTCTTAAAAATATAAAAGCTACTCAAATTACCAGAAGAAGAAAAAGGAACTTTTACTATTTCTGGGTACAAGTAATTTTTGCATAGTTCCTCTCATTTAACCCTTAAAATAACCTTTCAAGGTTTACATAAACTTTTAAAGGATGATGAAAGTAAGGTAGAATAATCGCAAAGTAAACCTTTTAATCTTGATGTCTTACACCTCCCGAGATAGTAAAACATCATTCTTTTTTGATGGAATATAGTCAGATGATCTCATGAATATGTTATTAATTGACTAGAGGCCCAGTGCACGAATTCGTGCATGGGTGGGGTCCCTCAGGGTGGCCTATGGGGATCAGGCCCCAGCTTGTGCCCCCAGCCTTGCAGCCCCACAGCCCCGCCTGGCACCCCACCTTGGCCTGGCGCCACCCCCTCACCTGGTCCACCATCCTGCCTACAGGGTGATCTACTGAGGCTGGGGCCCCTGCCCGGCTCCCTCAGTGCCTGGGAGCTGGGTGGCGGCCCCGCCCCCCACCACCGCCACTGGTTGCCTTCTGTGAGGCAATTGGCAGGGCGATCGGCCCCCGCTGGCACCCACCTTGACCTGGTGCCGCCCGATCACCTGCTCCACCATCCCACCATGGTCCCGCTCTCATTGGGGCGCCTCCACTGCCAGCACTGCGTCACTGATGCCCACCATGTTCCGCACTGTCCCCTGGTGGTCAGTGCACGTCATAGTGAGTGGTCGAACTCTTGGTGGAACAACCGCCCGAAGGGACAATTTGCATATTAGGCTTCTTTTATATAGGATGTGAGAAGTGAAAATATAAGAACATGTCACATAATTACAATACCCCTTGCCATCCTTTGAAAGGCACTAAAATAATACACTTAATATGTTTGCAGGATGAATGCATCTAAATGTTTGCCTATAGTACTTTGTTAAAATATATTTTATTGATTTCAGAGAGGAAGGGAGAGAGAGAGATAGAAACATCAATGAGAGAGAATCATTGATTGACTGCCTCCTGCACGCCCCACACTGGTGATTGAGCCTGCAATTCGGGCATGTGCCCTGACTGGGAATCGAACTATGACTTCCTCCTTCATAGGTTGATGCTCAACCACTGAGCCATACCGGCCTGGTGCCTATAATACTTTAGAAAAGGAATGTAATCTCCTCATTAAAGCCTTTGTCTACAAATTAATCAATTAATTTCTCTCTCTTTCAACATGTATCAAGCTAATATTGTGAAACTGGTGCTTTAACCCACATTATCAGCTTTAAAAAAAAAATCCAAACAGGATTTTGTGATTGCTGATTTACTAGTATACATGAGGAGATTAAGCCTCAGAGATGTGAAGGTGAGTCAGCTAGCCAGTGGCAGAGCCAGGATTTCATCTAGATCAGTTCAGATCTAAGTCCAATTGTTGCCTCCGTACAATTTCTTATCTAGATGGTTAACAAGTTGCTCAGTCTGCAATGTATGTTACACTTTCTACATTGGATTTTACATTTCATCTTAAATGAGCATCCTGGCAATTCCACCTGAGGCTTACTCTCCTTTCCTTAATACTTGGCTCATCATTTCTCCTCTCCAGGTTGGTATCTGATAAAATCTCCCAGTTTTGCTTTAATTGGCATTGGCAACATGTGGTCTCTGATAAAAAGCATATTTTCTTTCGAGATTGCATTCATCAGTCGGGCTCATTTTTTTTGGCCCCTCCACCAAGCTGAACTTATTTGGAAAAAGAAACAGCAGCTTGTGGGTTACTAAATGCCAGAGAGCTGAACTTCAAAAAAAGAGAGAGAAAAAGTCACCCAGGAAAACAACTTAAAAATACATTTTGAAAGCGTATGTGTGTGTGTGTGTGCGCGCGCGCATAGACTTGCCTCCATCACTCTGTTCGTGTATAGTATATATGCAGGCCTAGTCTGTGTATGCACAACTCTTAAAGGGCATGATTTTTAACCGTAGCCTATTTAGTCCAAACATAGTTCAGTGAGGAGGCCAAATATAGAAAGTGATGCTCCAGGGGCGCTACGCCCTATATAGAATTTAAACTCAAATGATTTGCAAAATCACTACTAAGACAGCTTGCTCATACTGTCAGCACGCCAGCACCAGAAGCTTGTCGTGTATTTTTGTCTTGACAGATGCACATTCTGTTATAAAGGTCTGTTCATCTGAGCCTCCCTTGTTTTCAGGTAACTGCTCAGTGCCTTCTCGCAGGGGGAGGAGTGTCGTGAGCCCCGTCCCTCCTCTCTGTCCTGTGGACAGAGGCCCAGTCTGCACACCGACTCTGCTGGTGGGACTGATGTCCTGGTTTACCCCCAGTCCGAGTTCATTTCTGCTCCTCAGAACCACAGGTCACGGTGTTCCCGTTTCTTCCTTTTCGTATGATTCGGTTTTATTTTCAGTACTTGCCAGAGCAGAGGGAAATAAACCAGCGTTAGTATCCGCAACGAGGACACTTCATTAAAAATCACCTTAGGTGTGAGGGGGTTGGAGGGTAGTTGTTTTTTATTTTAAAGATTAAAAAATGGTTTCCCAAACTGATTAGCATAGTTTTTCAGCCGCTCTGAAGTGTTTGTTAGGCTTGCATGCTGGTCTCCATATGCCTCTTTTCAATTACATGTGCCGCCACAAGTATGGCTAAACGAAACGCTTCTTTAAAAACAGAAAGCAAACTGTTAGGCTTTGTGCAGTGTAACTAGTTAGAGTGCGACATCTCAGACTGCCCTGATTTCATGCCCGAACTGCTAACTGTTCTGACTGCAGAAATAGCCACTAAAATAGTACCTTAAAGTGAGATGTTCTGGGAATGAAAGGGGAAGTAGGGGGATTGGAAAGGATTAAAATAATAGGAAACGGAGTTTAGATCATAACTGTCCTGGAAGCTCTCTGTGAAGAGGATTTTCATTATTGATGGTGTTAAAAAGTAATAATAACAACAATAATGACAATAATGATAGCTAATGCTTATGGAACACTTGCTATGCGTTAGGCATGATTATAACATCTTCGCATTGTCAATCTATTAACCCAATTAATTAATTATCACAGCAACACTATAAGGAAAGTATTATAAGTTTACATATTAAGAAATTAAGTCAGAGATTTAGTAATTTTCCTAAAGAACAGCTTTGAGGAAGTGGTGGAGCTGAGATGAAGAGCAGGTATTGTGGTTTCAGAATATGCACCTTATTTTAAGGTTTCTTGGAGAAACAAATGCAAGGCTTCTATTAGGAAGCTCTTTGTTCATGCATTTGTGTTGAGTTATATTGCCAGATTGTAGCTTGTCTTGTACCACCCACTAGAGTGCCTGTCATATCCAGTTTTCAGGAAATGTTTGTGGAATGAATGGATATTGAATGAATGATATCTTACTTTCTAGGAAGTGCCATAAGTAAACCAATTAGAGTGCAAAACAAGACATCCGTTGGGCAAAACAAACAAGCAAAAAACTTGTGAAGATCTTCAGTTTCTCATTTACTCTGTTCTTTTTCTAGCTTTATTGATATACAATTGACATAATATTGTATGAGTTTAAGGTATTCATGAACACGAGGCACTGTTCCATTTATTTGCGCCTTGTTCAGTATTTTTCATCAGTGTCTTATAGTTTTGGGAGTATAGATTTTACACAAAGTTGGTTGAACTTACTCCTAAGTATTTTATTGCTTTTGATGTTATTATAAATGAGATTGCTTTCTCTATATCTTTTTTGGGTAGTTCAATGTTATGTATAGAAATGCAATTGATTTTTGTTATAAAATAATACTCTTTTACTAGGTTGAGAGGCACTGTGACATTTTAGGAAATACATACACCCTAATGTGAGAGCCAACTCAAGTTCTAGCCCCACCTCCAAGGCAGCTGCAAACTCATCATTTGATTTTGTTCGGTCACTTCAAGTTGGACTTCATCTGTTTTTTAAAATAAATGTATTTATGTAGAAACAAACCCTTCTAATTCTCATATCTGAAAATGTTATTAAGCAATCGAAATTAGAACTCACTATTTTTAAAGTAGTTGCTGAGTGTCCATGGAATGGAGGCAAATATCTATTTATGAACATGGAAAATATTACTTTCATCAATACTATAAAAGGCACATAATCTCTATGAGAGAAGGAATAATTTTTTTTTGTAATTAAAGTGAGGTAAGTTGCTTAGAGAACAGTAGAAGCTGTTGATTTCAGTAAAATTTAGTACATACTCTGAAGATCCACAAAAATAGGTATTTGAAAGTTCTGAATTTTCTACAACACAATGGAATTACCATCAAATCCATTTATTCTTCTTTTATATAATGGCTGTGTTTTTTTTTTTTTTCTGAAAATGCTGTGTATCATTAAATAATTATAAATTCAGTAGTATTTTAAACATACTAGAGACATTTGAAAGGAGTTTTAGGGGGTAAAATAGGCAGGTTTAGGGCGTTTTAGAAATAAAGAGGGTCCATGAGGGAGGAAGGCGTGGAGCCCATAAGTGGGGGCTTGGAGCTGCCAAAAGGCATACATTCTCAGAGAGCAAACGGTGCCACAGGATGCGGGGAAAGGAAGACATTCATTCACAGAAGTTAGGGCAAAGCCACAGGGTCCGGGGAGAAAGAGGAAACAAACTCTCACAGGGGAGAGAGAAATGCTGACAAATGGGAGAAAGAGGAAAACAGGTTTTCACAGGAGACAGAGAATTCTTCCACTGACGGGGGCAGAAAAAAAAGGGGTGTACCTCATGGGGTTTGAGCTTTGAAGCTGATATAGTGACCAATCAGAAGGGAATATCAAGAGACAAAGCACTGCAGGCTTTATAAACCTTATAAAAAGGGGCTTAGTGGGTTACCCCCTTTGGGACCCTCTCCCTACCTGGGAGTCTGTACTTGTTTCCAATAAATTTCCACCTTTTCATCTACCACCTTTTGTCTGTGGCTTCATTATTTGAATCCACTTGGATAAGAACCGGGGAAAGAAACCATCCTTGCATCCTACTCAGGAAAGGCTGTTCTTCTGAAAATTAAATACTTATGAAATCAGTAATATTTTAAACATACTAGAGATGTTATTTAACAAAAATATGTAGAGAACAATCCTTTGAGAAATGCATTCTCAAACTTTAAAAGTTCATGTACATAAATTTTTTACTTAGCAAATAAAGTTGGGATCCAAAATACTACAAAATCCATAGGTCCCCTATCTACAGAAACCATGGGAACTTGCTGTAGATGATTCTGCTTGTTTCTGGGACAGGATTTTGAATTACAGGTATACCTGGTCACAAGAAATCCAGACACATGAAAAATCAGATTCACACATATGATAAATTATCTTAAGGGTTGCCTGAGCACCAATGCCATCATCCATCAGTGTGAAGCTGCTTCCTCTACAAATGTGCATGCGTTTCCTGAAAGGATTTATAATCCAGCCAATACGGTACATTTTGAATGTGTTACAGAAAGGACAGATTTACAGGAGACAATCTGCCTTCATGATGATTGCATATTGTGGCATTTCTAGTCCATATGGATCAGTAAGACTTGGATAGCAGGCATTTGACCTTCAAAATCATGCAAATGTGAAACCAAACTTCTACTCTTACAGCTGGGAACGTCAGAGGGATTTCTTTAGTTTATTCTGGAGGCATTGATTAAAAACATAATTTGACTTCTAAAAATTATTGAGATTTTATTTTAATGCTTATTTCCCTCCTTGGAGAATGATTTAGTTTTTTGCTCCCTTCATCCACATTCCCTCTGGCTAATCCTGGCTCGTTAGCACCCAGAATTCAAATACTGATCATTTGAGAGAGAACTTGCTAACTCAGAGCCACAGGCTAACAATAAATAAGACTTCCAACCTTTTTGTTCATGCCATAATTAATCTCAAATAATAACTTTTGAAAACCTTTGAAAAGGTCTGAGAATGGCTTTGTCAGAGGCCTTAGGAAACTGTATGTTTTCTCACTGTGAAACCTTGATCATGCCAGATATAATCAGAGTGCTTCTCTTTGATGTGAATTTTTCTAGGTTTACAGTATAAAAATTCTCAAGAATTACTGGAACAAAAAAGTTATATTTGTTAATTTAAAAAAAAATGTCCATGCAAAATGGTATCACATTTTCTAGAGTACAGACAAGACTGTGCTTGAATAAATGCATTTTGTCAAAGCAAAAGTGCCATAACAGAAATCTCAAGATTGAGCAAGACAATGTTAACAGTTTCCTTCTTTGTGCTCTAAGGCTTTGAGAACCCCACAGAAAATGGAGCTAGAGGCATCTTTGTGACCACATTCTGAAGATGACAAGCAAAACTATCATACAAGGAAAACAAAAAGTAGATTTGGCAATATCTCTGCTTCTAAAAGGGCAAAATGGGATTTCTCCAACCACCTCAATTACTCCACAATCCTATATAATAAAAGCCTAATATGCTAAGTGTCCCGTCATCTGGTTGGCCATTCAACTAATCAAAGTGTAATATGCTAATGATATGCTAACGCCGTTCAACCACTTGCTATGATGTGCACTGACCACCAGGGGGCAGACACTTTGACTGGTAAGTTAGCATGCTGCTGGGGTCCGGCCGACCCGGACTGAGCAAGATGGGCGGGACACTCCCTGGAGCCTCCCACGGTCCCTCCCCGTCTGGCCAAACTCCCACATCCTTCCCGGCCCTGATTGTGCACCGGTGGGGTCCCTTGGCCTGGCCTGTGCTCTTTTGTAATCCGGACTGAGGGACCCTCCCCATCCCCCAAGTGTACAAATTTTGTGCACCGGGCCTCTAGTCTATAATAATAAAAGTATAATATGCTAATTAGACCAATTAGACCAGATAGCCGAACAACCTACCGGGTGTCATTCCAGACATCCTTCTGGATGAAGCCATGGTGGCAGGGGCCAAAGCAGAAGTGGTTAGGGGTGATCAGGCAGGCAGGCAGAGTGGTTAGGGACAATCAGGCAGGCAGGCGAGTGATTAGGGGCAATCAGGCAGGCAGGCAGGCAAGCAGATAGGAGCCAGTGGTCCCGGATTGCGAGAGGGATGTCTGACTGCTGGTTTAGGCCTGATCCCACTAAACCAGCAGTCAGACATTCCCTGAGTGGTCCCGAATTGCGAGAGGATGCAGGCCAGGCTGAGGGACCCTTTATACCCCCATGTACAAATTTCATGTTTGAGGCCTCTAGTATTATATAAAGGCATGGGTTAGAGACATCTGGTTTATACAGCTTTTGGGCTTTTGGCTGGAAATCCTTAAATAATTTATTTATTTGCTATTTTATGCATGCCTGCTTCAAGATTTTGCCTCTAGCGACTCATTTTAAACTTCTGATAAAGTCATCATTGAATAAAGAATAAATATTATATCACCTGGTTTTGTCTCATAACTCAATTTAACCATTTCCCAGATGGAAATTTCTTTCTCTCCAGCATTAATTGGCTGTAAATGTTAGCAGATGCAAAGTTTACTGTCTACATTTATTTATGACTAGAGGCCCAGTGCACAAATTCATGCATAGGTGGGGTCTGGTTGGCCTTGCCCCAATTGGGACAGATCAAGACTGGGCCTGTCAGGAGGGGTAGATGGCTGGAGGTTGGCCAGCCAGCCCACCCTGATTGGGGCCCAATCAGGGCCGGGCTGGCTGTGGGGAAGGGCTGCAGGTGATTGGTCAGTGGGCCCTGTCCCCAAATGGGGTGGGGGTGCCAACTGGGGCCAGTGGCCTGGGGGAGGGGCCATGGGTGTTGGCCAGCCAGCCCGCCCTGCCCCTGATCAGGGTGGTGGGTACCGATCTGGGGTAGGGCCGGGAGGGGGGAGGGGCTGTGGGATGATCAGGGTGGTGGGGTCCTATCGGGGATGGGGCCAGCTAGCAGGAGGGGCTGCAGGAGGGTGGCCTGCCGACCTCACCCCCTATTGGGGTGGGGGGTACAATCAGGGACAGGGCTGGCCAGGGAGAGGGGCTGAGGGCCAATCAGGGTTGTGGGGGCACATAGGGTGCGGGGATGGCCAAAGGGAGGGGCTGCAGGAGGTTGGCCAGCCAGCCCCACCCCCTATTGGGATGGGGGGGGGGTGTGATCAGGGGTGGGGCCGGCCTTGGGAGGGGCTGCAGGCCTGTCATAGTGGGGCTGGCCGATCAGAGGTGGGCTGGCTGGGGGGAGGGGCTACAGGAGGTTGGCTGGCTGGCCCCACCCCCTGATCATGCCAGTTCGCTGGCCACAGTGAGCATCATAGTGACCGGTCACTGGTCGTTCCAATCGTTACAGATGCTGGATTTTAATATATATAGATTAGGGCCATATTTTCTAATTTTGTATTTGAAAGGTGTGGCCATCCAGTGTACTCATAGTCCAAAGCACCTAATACTGACAATTGTTAGCATGTATTGATAAAGCTTATTATGGGTCATTTATAGAGTTAAATTTTACCATGCATTTCTGCCCATTTATTTCTCACAGCAAACCCATGAAGGAGGTGCTCTGATTGTCCTAATTTTACAGATAAGGAAAAGGAGGTAAAGAAGCTAGTCACATTTGGGCCTCACAAACCAGAGTTTGAAACCAAGCAGTCCCATTCTCAAGAGCCAGCAATCTTGACCATTTGCTTGTACAGAGAGAAAACTGCCAGTGCATTGATGGATACTTATTTTCATTGTTTATAGACTTGCTCAATTGTTGCATTCAGTCAAAAACTTCAGTAGCAAATTGAAAATTCTTATCAATTTTAAATTCATTCTAATATGCAGTTCAAATGATAGCCCAGAACCTTTAAGGTACAAATAAAGAATTGAGATTGTGATAGATGTACATGTAGCAGTAAAGTCATATTCTCTCTTGTTGCTGGTGGAAATCCTGTTCTTTCTCGGGATCATGATAAAAGCATTCCAAGGACCCATGCATGGGGGATTGTGGAGTGGCAAGATTTACTTGGGTGCTTGATACAAAATCAAGAGTGCCAACAAAGGCCAGTGTCCAGAGTTTCTGTTTCATATTAAAGCTTAGTCCTTTGGAGCCTGCAGGTGACTGCTAAGCGCTCTCAATTCCCATTCAGGTAGCTTAGCGTGTTCCTGGCTGCACTGCGGTACCCAAACTCCTGCCTGGAGCCTGCATTTGGAGTCCATGTGGCCAATGGGCCATGTGGCTACTCTGGCCACATGGCTACGGAGAGAGAACACACAAATGGATGGGGCCAGTGCAGGACACACACACAAACACACCCACAGAGAGAGAGAGAGAGAGAGAGAGAGAGAGAGAGAGAGAGAGATTCTTTGTCCCTTGGGATTTTATTATCTTGGGCTTGGGAAGAAAGAACCAGGAGCTTTTTCAAAATAACCAATCAAATTCCCAAGCTCTCTCCGGCTTCTGATGGGTCCATCCCTGAATAATGACACTTTCCCAGGTTAGATTGACAGGTCAATCACTTGGCCCTTCACCACTTTGACTTCTAATATGCATGTGCTTACCTCCCGCTGCTCCCTCCCCCACCCACAACCTGGTCCTAAAGCGGGGTAAAGGGAGTATTAAATCTTGATGGGGCAATACTGTGATCCCCTGTAGTGTATGTGAAGCTGTAGCTTCCTGGTGAAGCAAACAGTCTCAGTGTCTGATTCCCTTTGCTTCCTATCTTTTATTAATAACTAGCTACCTATGCTAACATTCTGAGGTATCAGTTCCCTATATAACATAAACAGTTGGGTATATAAGCTCAAAGGTCCTTTCCATAGCTTACATTCTATGACCTTATGTTGCATCTTTAGTGATAGAGATAACAATTGTGGTTTAAAATGTTGTTTTTATTTATAAAATTTGGTATATATAATCATTACTCAGAAAAAGACTGCTCATTACATTTCTTTGTAGAAAAAGAAGCCATATCTGAAAGCTCTACTTCCAGCATATTTAGACCTGTGTACATGACTCAGCATAGAAGCAAAGAGGGGTGTGATTTCTGCCCTGGAAGAACCAGTGTGGCACTTTCAAAAGAGCAATGTAAAGGGAAATTGCAGGTTGATTCCTGTAAGATATTTTTCCTACCTGTAATATATTCCTACTATTTGTGTTTATATACCCTATCAACCTCAATGGTCTTGCCTATCACACATATACATTTTACATGCTTCAGGGAACATCTAGAATCTTATCTCTAAATATGTTGAGGGCTTTTGAACATTTCCTTAAGAAATATATGTATGACAACTACATTTAGCATACATTTCTCATTGTTTCAGAACCCTGTGTTTGAAGTCCAATCACAATAACTCTTGCTTGGAGACCTTTTGTGATCCTCAGAAGAGTTATAATAGAGTTTAGCAAAGAGCAAAGGAGAGTTTAGTATGAATAAAGCAGCTATATACCCACAAACATGCAGACATCAGCCATCCTGGCTGCAGGCTCCTATGAGTCCTGGAGCATGTTCCTCTGCTGCTGACCCGCTGCAGTGGCATGTAAGCAGACCTCCTGCCAACCCACAGTGGCAGTGCCACCTGGCCACCAAGTACCAGTGACTCTGATTCTTGGCGTATTGGCACGGGGCTGCTGCCAACCAATGGTGGCCGCACCACCGGTCCCCGAGTGCACCCACAATTCTGAGTCTTGGCGCAAACGTGTGAGAGGGGCCCCCGCCAACCCACTGTGGCCATGCGACACACCCACCAAACACCAGTGACTGACTCTTGGCACATGCCCGCAGGGCTGCTGATGAACCCTGGCAGATGCACCACCCAGCCCCTGAATGCCAGTGACTCTGATTCTCTACTTGTGTGCACAGGGCCCCCGTGAACTCCCATTGTGGCCACGTGACCCCACCCACAAGTGGGCCTGTGATTCTGACTCTCCACATACACGTGGCTCTCGTCAAACCACAGCAGTCATACGTCTCAGCACCTCAGCTCTCCCATGACTCTCAAGGAGCACAATGCTCCCGCAAAGCCCATTGCTACTACTCAGGTCCCCACAACTCAGCACTTCGGTGACAGAAAAAAATGGGGAGACAACGAAACAATGCCCAAAGGAAAGAAAAGGAAGAATCAGCCCCCTGCAAAGGAACTATATGAAGCAAAGGCATGCAATATGTCAGAAAAATAATTCAGAGTAATGGCCATACAGTTTGTAAACCAGATGGCCGAGAAAATCAACAACCTATGAAAGAATCAATAAAAAACACAATGTATGGTTTCAACAGTAGACTAGGAGAAGCAGAGGACAGAATTAGTGAGATAGAAGATAAGCTAGAGAAACAAACCCAATCTGAACAGCAATTGGAGAAAAAAATTAGAAAGCAGGAGGAGAGCCTCAGGGAGCTTTGGGACAACATAAAACGAAGTAACATACGTATAATAGGGGTGCCAGAAGGACAAGAAGAGCATCAAGGATTGGAGAACCTATTTCAAGAAATAATGACAGAAAACTTCCCTGATATGGGGAAGAAAAAAAAGTCACCCAAGCACAGAGAGTCCCAAACAAGATGACCCAAAAAGACCCACCCCAAGACACGTCATAGTGACAATGGTAAACATTAATGACCAAGAGAGAATCTTAAAGGCTGCAAGAGAGAGACAGAGAGTTACCTACAAAGGATCTCCTATTAGTCTATCAAATAATTTCTCAACAGAAACACATCAGGCCAGAAGGGAATGGAATGAAGTATACAAAGTGATGCAAAGCAAGGAATTGAATCCAAAAATACTCTATCTATCAGAACTATCATTCAAAACTGAAGGGGAAATCAGGAGCTATGCAGACCAAAAAAAAAGATAAGGGAGTTTATCACCACCAAGTCATCAATGCAAGAAATACTAAAGGGACTGTTGTAAAAAGAAGAAATAGGAATGGAAGAATGAACACAAGCATAAACAATAAAAATGGCTGCAAACAAGTAGCTATAATAATAACAATAAACATAAATGGACTAAATGCTCTAATCAAAAGTCATAGAGTGGCTGAATGGATAAGAAAACATGACCCATATATATGCTGTCTATAAGAAACCCACCTCAGAACAAGGGACTCATTCAGACTGACAGTGAAGGAATGAAAAAATATTTTTCAGGCAAATGGAAATAAAAAAAAGGCTGGGGTACCAATACTTATACCAGACAAAATAGACCTCAAAGTGAAGGATATAACAAGATTCAAGGAAGGCCACTTCATAATACTAAAGCGATCGATACAACAGGAGGATATAATTCTGGTTATATATATATGCACCCAATGTAGGAGCACCCAAATACATTAAAAAAAAAAAAAAAAAACTTCTGGAAGATATCAGTGGAGAGATTGACAGCAATACAATCATAGTAGGAGACTTTAATACCCCATTGACATTACTGGATAAATCCTCTAGACAAAAAAATCAGCAAAGAAACATCAATGACTCATTAGATCAGATGGACTTAATCTACATCTTCAGAACATTCCACCTCAAAGCGACAGAATATACCTTTGTCTCAAGTGCACATGGGACATTTTCAAAGACATACCACATATTTGGACACAGGCAAAGTGTCTCCAAATTCAAGAAGATTGAAATCATATCAAGCATCTTCTCAGATCAAAAGGGCATAAAATTAGAAATAAACTACAATAAAAACAATCACAAAATTCAAACACTTGGAGGCTGAATAATATGCTATTAAATGACGATTTGGTTACCAAAGAGATCAAAGAAGAAATAAAAACATCCTGCAAACAATTGACACTGAAAACACAACAATCCAAAATCTGTGGGACACAGTGAACTTAGTCCTGAGAGAGAAGTTTATAGTATTACAGGCCTACTTCAAAAAACAAACAAACAAACAAACAAACAAAAAACCTGGTAAATTATATAACTCTACAACTTGAAGAATTAGAAAGAGATCAACAAGAAAAGCCCAGAGTGAGCTGAAGGAAGAAAATAATAAAGACCAGAGTGGAAATAAATGACATAGAGACAAAACAAACAAACAAAACACAAAACAAAAAACAAAAAAGAAAGATCAATGCAACCAAGAGCTGGTTCTCTGAAAGGATAAACAAGGTTGATGAACCTCTAGCCAGGCTCACCAAGAAGCAAAGAGAGAGAACCCAAATAAACAAAATTAGAAATGAAAGAAGTGAAATAACAACAGACCCCACAGAAATACAAAGAATTGTAAAAAACAAAAAACAAAAAAACTTTGAGTAACTCTATTGTAACAAACTGATCAATGTAGAAAAAATGTACATATTCCTAGAAAAATACAACCTTCCAAATGTCAATCAGGAAGAATAAAAAAATCTGAATAAGCTGATAACTATGGTAGAAATTGAAGCAATAATAAAAAAAATTAAAAAAACTTCCAAAAACAAAAGCCCTGGATCACACAGCTTCATAGGGGAGTTTTATCAAACATTCAAAGGAATAAAACTTATCCTCCTCAGACTATTCAAAAAAATTCAAGAGGAAGAAACACTTCCAAGCTCTTTGTATGAAGCCAGCATTATGCTAATCCAAAAACCAGATAAAAACAGTACAAAAAAAGAAAATTACAGGCCAATATCTCTGATGAACATAGATGCTAAAATCATAATCAAAATTCTAGCAAAGCAGATCCAGCATTACACTAGAAAGATCATACACCATGACCAAGTGGGATATATTCCAGGGATGCAAGGATGGTACAATATCCACAACTCAATAAATATGACACATCACATAAACAAATTGAGAGATAAAAACCATATAATCATATCAATTGATGCAGTAAAAACATTTGACAAAATCCAACACCCTTTTTTGATAAAAAATCTCAGCTAGGTAGAAATAGATGGATCATACCTCAACATAATAAAAGCCTTCTATGACAAACCTACATCCAACATCATACTCAATGGGCAAAAACTAAAACCATCTCCCTTAATAACAGGAATAAGACAGGGATTCCCACTCTCACCACTGCTGTTCAACATAGTACTGGAAATACTAACCATGGCGATCAGGCAAGAGAAAAAATAAAAGGCACCCAAATTGGAAAGGAAGAAGTAAAACTGTCATTATTCCCAGGTGACATGATATTGTACTCAGAAAACCCTAAAGACTGCATCAAAAACTACCAGAATTAATAAATGAATTCAGGAATGTAGCAGGACACAAAATTAACACCCAGAAATCTATGGCTTTTTTGTGCACCATCAATGAACTCACAGAAAGAGAAACAAACAGACAAAAAAACAAACAAACAAAAAAACAAAACAACAATCCCATTTACCATTGCACCAAAAAAAATTAAGATACCTAGGAATAAATTTAACTAAGGAGGGAAAAGACCTGTACTCAGAAAACTACAGGACATTGAAAAAAGAGATAGAGGAAGATATAAACAAGTGGAAGAATATACCATGTTCATGGATTGGTAGAATCAACATCATTAAAATGTCCATACTACCCAAAGCAATCTATAAATTCAATGCAATCCCCATTAAGATACCAATGGCATATTTCACAGACCTAGAAGAAACTCTTCAAAAGTTTATATGGAATTAAAAAAGACACCAAATAGCCGCAGTAATCTAGAGAATGAAGAACAAAGTAGGAGGGATCACAATACCAGATATCAAGCTATATTTCAAAGCCACTTTTCTCAAAACTGCCTGGTACTGGCACAAGAACAGACATATAGACCAATGGAACAGAACAGAGAACCCACAAATCGACCCAAGCCATTATGCTCAATTAATATTTGACAAAGGAGGCCAGAACATACAATGGATTCGAGACAGTCTCTTCAATAAATGGTGCTGGGAAAATTGGACAGATACATACAAAAATATGAAACTAGACCACCAACTTACACCACACACAAAAATAAGCTCAAAATGGATAAAGGACTTAAACATAAGATGGGAAACCATAAAAATCTTAGAAGAAGCCATAGGCAGCAAAATATCAGACATATGTCATAGCAATATCTTTATCAATACAGCTCCTAGAGCAATGGAAACTAAGAAGAAAATAAACAAATGGGACTACATCAAAATAAAGAGCTTTTGCACAGCAAAAGAAAACATCAACAAAATAATAAGAAAGCCCACTGCATGGCAGAACATATTTATCAATGTTATATCTGATAAGGACCTAATCTCCAAAATTTATAGGGCATTCATATATCTAAACAAAAAGATATCAAAAAATCAAAAAGATATCAATCCAATCAAAAAATGGGCAAAGGGCATAAATAGACACCTTTTGAAAGTTGACATACAGAAGGCCAAGAGACATATGTAAACATGCTCTAAGTCACTAATCATTGAGAGATGCAAATCAAAATGACAATGTGGTAACATCTCATACCTGTCAGAATGGCTATAATCAACAAATCAACAAATGACAAGTGCTAGTGAGGATGTGGAGAAAAAGGAACCCTTGTGCACTGCTGGTGGGAATGCAGACTGGTGCAGCCACTGTGGAAAACAGTATGGAGTTTCCTCAAAAAACTAAAAATGGAACTCCCATTTGACCCACTAATCCCTCTTCTAGGAATATATCCCAAGAAACCAGAAACACCAATCAGAAAGGACATATTCACCCCTATGTTCATAGCAGCACAATTTACAATAGCTAAGATTTGGAAACAACCTATGTGCCCATCAGCAGATGAGTGGTTTAAAAAGCAGTGGTACATCTACACAATGGAATACTATGCTGCTGTAAAAAAGAAAGGACTCTTACCATTTGCAACAGCATGGATGGACCTGGAGAGCATTATGCTAAGCGAAACAAGCCAGCCAGAGAAAGATAAACATCACATGACCTCACTCATTTGTGGAATATAAAGAACATCATAAACTGATGAACAAAAATAGATACAGAGACAGAGAAGCATCAAACAGACTGTCAAACATCAGTGGGAAGGTAGGGGAGGACGGGGTTAAGGGATAGAGATCAACCAAAGGACTTATTTGCATGCATATAAGCATACCCAATGGACACAGACACTAGGAGGGTGAGGGCATGTGCTGGGGGGTGAGGGTGGCCAGGGGGAGGTCAATGGAGGAAAAGGAAACATATGTAATACTATATGTAATACTTTCAACAACAAAAATAAATAAATAAATAAAAAGGATTCCCCCCTAGAGATATATCATCAGGGTTTGAGCAGGGGCCGGGGGCAGGGGGGACTAAGACATTTTCCCCCATGCTCACACAGGAAGAAGCCATCATAGTCTCAAAGTGGTGTCCACACAGAACAAAACAAAAGGTCTGTTAATAATGAACATAGTCAGATGGTTGCTAAGAAGCCAGGATCCAGATTGGGGAGTTGCTTGCTCACCGTAACAATATTTGTTCTATTAATCATGTTACTTCTTACCCCTGCTTCCAATATCATTGTACCCCCTCCCCCCAAATGGTTTGGTTTAACTTCTGCTCCTGAATAGAGTCCTACCGATTCTTTTGGATTGGAAGAGGTCAAAACTTAAAAACTTAGATGAATTTCTCTACATGGGAAGGAAGTTAAACAAATTTTTAAAAAACACTTAACTTTTGTGTTAGACAGAATTCTTCAATAAGTGAGGTAATTAGTGGATCGGGTGCTCATTTGTTCTCAGATTCATCTTCGTCCTTCCCCTGCTCTGCATTTAAGGAAGCTATATCTTTCAGACTCTGTTTTTCTCTTACAAAGCAAGACTCTGATAGAAGAATGGAGGCTGAGAAAGAGAAATCAAGCATTCCAGAAGTGGCCGGTCTCCTCCAAGATGCCAGCTGCCACTGCACCGTGCTCTCTGTGGTCCCACTTCCACTGGGCAACTCTTCACGTGATTCTAGCTCCTGCTGGATGGCCTGGGCTTCTGGACATCCTCCCTTTGTTCCTCAGCTCTACGAGTGCTACTTTCTGTTGTTACTGAGCTTTCGTTTGTCTCACCATCTCTTGTTTGACGTTCAGCTCTTCCATAGCTTGTGTAAGCCTAAATTAAATTTCTTCATTTCAGGATCTATAATGGCTTTTATTTTCCTGGTTGGACACAGGTTGCCACAGGTAAACTAGTTGTAGTTGTGCTGTTTCTGGTACAGGAGACAAAGGAGTCAGGGCAAAGGAATCTGAAATATTAGAATAGTGGTATAAAGTCTCTGATAAAAGATGTAAGTATAAAAAAAAATTTAGGACAATATGGACAGTTTTTATGACTCACTTTTATACAGACACATAGAATACATGTTATCATTTATTGTTCTCATTTTCAGATTCTCTTCTTGCTGCATTTTGCACTATGGAATCTACAGGTCATTCTATGTCAAGATATATACTCCCAGAATAATTTAAAAACATAAATTGCCTAAGGTTGAATAACATTCTTTTTAATGGCTTGGAAGTGAAGGGACCATGATATGAGTGCAGGTATCACTTTACAAACGCAGAGTTTCGGCCAAAGGAAATATGTAGATGAATAGACCTGCAGGTTTTGTACATTTTCCTCTGTGAGGTTCAGTGGGTAAGCAGCAGTCTGGAACTCCAAAGCCTTTGAAATATCCTCTACTCTGCCCCCTCATGATCAGTGACCTTGAGTAAGTCACCTAGACTGGAGGCAACTCCGGCTCTGGGGGGGAGTGATGTAGTGTCTTGGAAAGCAATTCATTTGAAGATAAAGCAGTGCTAGGGAAACTTAAACAAAATAACATTTGGAAGTGTCCATGTGCATGAAGCTCTCTAGAGGGTTCTGTCTATTATCATAATCAGTCATGTTTAGTTATCTCTGTTTATGTTGATGTATAGGGATTTATTTTTCCAGCACCCACTCCCATTAGCTCCATAGGCCCCCTAGAGAGAGATTCATTTTACCAATTCAAAAACAATTGCTTAGTTTTCATTTGAATTAAATATCCCATCATTTCCCTTTGTAATAAATGTCAGCTGGTTAATGCAAAAAAAAAAAAAAACACACACACACACACACCACAGACTCAGGTTGAAACTATTGGCAAACATGCAGTAAGAATTGACTACAGCAGTTGTCTAGTTCTGTATGTGTTGAAAACCTCCCCTGCCATCTTCAGCATTGCAGGCCAGATTTCCTAGCAAAAGGTAACATTCCTCACTGCAAGGGGCACTTTACCTCCAGGCCTGACTTTGTTTTTAAGACTGCTGACCATGACACAACTAACTCTGGAAACCTCTTGATCCAATCCCAGCACAGTCTGATTCAAGTTGCCATTAGTAAAATACTCTGCGGGTGCGTGACCCATTTCCTTGACAGACATCTGCCATCACTGGTGGCACTTTTCCTCATTGAACTCTTCTTAACCCAGTGTTTCAGGAAGCCCTTACTGCAGGGGCCTGATGCGGTGGGGGCCAAACATGGCGGGGATCTCCCTTTTCCGTGTCCTGCGTGGAAAGAGAGATGAACGAACTGGTTCTAAATGGAGGCGGCCAGGGATTGAGAAATATTAGAAATAAAGAAAATAAGATGTAGAAATAGATTCATGGAGCTGGGTGGATCTTTCTGTGCCTTGCTGAGGCCACAGACCAGATCCAGACTGCAAAGCTGGTGCTTTATTTATAATCAGGAACAAACAAAGTAATCTACAATGTTGTTGTAAGTTTCACTTGTTTTGGCAGCACTTGCTGCCCCTCTCACAGCCCTCTAGCTACCCAGGAAAGATCTAGGGAGCAGTCACGAGATCAAGCTTAATTATGCTTAGAGGACTGAGCCCTCCAAGCTGGGACTTGTTTGTGACTTTACCAGCAGGTCAGTCCAAGGCTTAACCCTATAACCGCTTCCTACATTTACCAATTGGTTGAAGCTATTATAATGGACATAATTATTTATACTAGGCGTCCTCAAACTATGGCCCGCGGGCCACATGCGGGTGTTTTTGCCGTTTTGTTTTTTTACTTCAAAATAAGATATGTTCAGTGTGCATAGTAATTTGTTCATAGTTTTTTTTTAAACTATAGTCCAGCCCTCCAACAGTCTGAGGGACAGTGAACTGGCTCCCTGTTTAAAAAGTTTGAGGACCCCTGATCTATACTAATAAAAGGGTAATATGCTAACTAGACCGGATAGACCAGACACCTTCCAGACGTCATTCCGGATGTTTTTCCTGACAAACTGGGGGTATGGCCGGCCTGCAAACCCTTGGTAGCCCCAAGCTCAGGCCGGCCCTGCCCCCCCAGTGGGGACCCTCATCCTGATCCAGGGAGTGGCTGGCCTGCAAACCCCTGGCGGCTCCTGGCCCAGGCCGTCCCTGCCCCCCAGCAGGAACCCCCACCCTGATCCAGGGCCCCCTTCAGGGCAGGCCAGGCCTCTATCCTATATAATAAAAGGGTAATATGCAAATTGACCCTAACGCAGAACAACCAGAATGACCGCTGTACCAGTCCCTATGAGGCACACTGACAACTTCTTGGTCCCTTCTTCGGCCGGCAGGCTCCGATCCCCTGATGGTCACCCGCGGTGGGGGCGGGACTGGCAAGGGGGCAGGAAGAGCTGACCTCTCGGTTTCTTCCACTGGCCATCAGGCACTGATCACCCAATGGCGAAGGGGGAACTGGGGGTGGGTGGTGGCATGGGGCAGGGCCGGCTGTGGGCAGCTGGGGAAGATGGCCCCGATCACAGGCCAGGCCTAGGGACCATACCAGCGCACAAATTTCATGCACCGGGCCTCTAGTTCTTTATACTTGCTTTGGAAATATAAAGCAAGCCCTTTAGCACATGGCTGACATCATATATTTATCTTAATATGAGGCTCTCAGACAAGTCTAGTAAATCATGTCTATCAGAAAGTATCATTGTGGGATTTTTTTAACTTGACAGATCTGGAGACAGTACTGTGAAATTTATTGGAACTAACTAGTACTCAGAACCTTTGCTGCATGAATTTTCTCTAGGAACAGGAAAAAATGAAAGCTGAAGGTAATGGGAAACAACAGAGAGAATTGTTTTCATTTCACAGTGATCGACTTCTGAGACCTGGAAGGGATGCCACTTGTGTGTAATATCTAACTTGGATCTGGAGCAAGTATGATGGTGGGCATTTAGTGATAATGAGAGGAGAGAGAATGTTTTGGTTAGACATAGGGTAGGTATCATCTCACTAAATACCCAAAGAACTTGTATGCATATATGCATAAACCATGGACACAGACAATAAGGTGGTGAAGGCTTAGGGTAGGGAGGGGGGATGGGCTAGGAGGGGTCAATGGAGAAAGAAAGGGAACATATGTAATACTTTCAACAAAAAAGATTTAAAATTAAATGATAATATGACAACTTGGCTCTTTGAGAAAATTTCTGTAGAGTTCAATGAAATAAGTATTTATTGAGTAATTACTGCACAAGAGGTAGTGTTTGGTTATTGCACTCCTAATCCATGAAAGGCAGATGACAATGTTGAATTTTGTCTACCTCACAAGATTTCTGGAAGGAATAAAAAAATGAATGATAAAAAATCATTGTTGCAATATCAAATATTATTTTATTACTAGAGGCCTGGTGCATGAAATTCGTGCATGGGGTGGTGGTGGTGGTGTGTGTCCCTCAGCCCAGCCTGCACTCTATCCAATCTGGGACCCCTCGAGGGATGTCCCACTGCTGGCTCCGAATCGCTTGCCTGCCTGCCTGGTTGATTGCCCCTAACTGCTTCTGCCTGACAGCCTGATCACCCCCTAACAACACCCCTGCCAGCCTGCTCACCTTAACTGTTCTCCCCTGCAAGCTTGGTCACCCCCAACTGCCCTCCCCTGCTGGCCCGGTCATCCCTAACTGCCCTCCCTTTCCAGCCTGGTTTTCCCTGACTGCCCTCCCTTGCCAGCCTCGTTGCCTGCAACTGCCCTCCCCTGCAGGCCTGGTCACCCCTAACTGTCCTCCCCTACAGGCCTGGTCACCCCCAACTGCTCTCCCCTGCTGACCCAGTCACCCCTAACTTCCCTCCCTTGCCAGCCTGGTTGCCCCCAACTGCCCTCCCCTGCAGGCCTGGTCACCCCTAACTGCCCTCCCCTGCTGGCCTGGTTTTCCCCAACTGCCTTCTCCTTCAGGCCTGGTCACCCCCAACTGTTCTCCCCTGCAGGCCTGATCACCCCTAACTTCCCTCCCCTGCCGACCTGGTCGCCACCAACTGCCCTCCTCTGCCAGCCTGGTCACCCCTAACTGCCCTCCCCTGAAGGCCTAGTTGCCCCCAACTGCCCTCCCTTTCAGGCCTGCTCCTTCCCAACTGCCCTCCCCTCCCTGCTGGCCTGGTCACCCCTAACTGCCCTCCCCTGCCGGCCATCTTGTGGTGGCCATCTTGTGACCACATCGGGGCTGACATCTTTGACCACATGGGGGCAGCCATCTTGTGTGTTGGAGTGATGGTCAATTTGCATATTACCTGTTTATTATATAGGATAGTCATATTTTAATGAAAAGTGTTACACTATGAGAGAAAAGCTTTAGTAAGTATTAATACTTAATAGGGAAATGTGAGGAAGGAAACGTCAACAAGGGGTTGCATGAGATTACCAAAACATTTGGGAATTTTAGGGAAAGAAATTATATTCTATATAATAAAAGGGTAATATGGAAATAGACCGAATGGCAGAACAACTGAGCAACCAATCAAAGCGTAATTTGCTAATGATATGCTAAGGCTGCTCAACTGCTAGCTATGATCTGCACTGACCACCAGGGGGCAGATGCTCCAACGAGTAGGTTAGCTTGCTGCTGGGGTCTGGCTGATTGGGACTGAGCAAGATGGGCAGGCACACCCTGAAGCCCTCCCACAGTCCCTCCCTGGCTGGCCAACCTCCCCCATCCTTCCCTGCCCCCAATTGTGCACCAGTGGGGTCCCTCAGCCTGGCCTGCACCCTCTCCCCAGGACCTCTTGGGGGATGTCAGAGAGCCAGTTTCAGCCCGATTCCCACAGGCCACTCCCCTTGGGCTAATGGCTGGCGAGCACTACTACAGCAGCACAAGCCTCTCCCAATTGGGACTGATTGGGCGGGAGCCCGTGGCAGGCACAGTGGGACTGGGGTGAGCAGGAGCGGCAGGTAGGAGCTGCAGGCGGCGTTGGACTGCGGGTTTTGGCCCAATCCCTACAGGTCAGCCAGAGGGACCCCATCTTTGCACAAATTTGTGCACTGGGTCTCTAGTTTTTAAATAAAAGTAATAATTTTGCTTAATACCAAACAAGGTTTTTGTAGGATTAATTATTTTGGATGAACTTCTTATAGATCAATTTTTGTTTCTTTTGGGTAATAAAACTATTTATAGTAAATCTGAACAATGCTTTCACATTTAAGGTGAAGGATAAAAAGTAATGTTCTCAAAATTAATTGTTATTAATGAAGTTCAATATAAATAGCAGCAAGTAATTTATACAATTTATGTTAAACTGACCTCAGAGTTGTAGTATTTTACTTATGCAGGTATTTGCCAAATAACTGAAAGTCAGTTATTGAGAATACGTCTCAGACTCAGCTCAAAATACTGGTCACTCCAAATATAAAAATAGGAATCTCTCATATAATAAGCATATTTGTTTTTATATGTATAACTGTATGGACTATCAGACATAAAAATAGGTACTAGTCCTATTGTTTAAAGATAAGCAAAGTAATAAAAAGAAACAACCATTCAAATGAATAATGAAATATTCATTTTGATCTATAAATTTGTCACAGCTTACTTAATCAAATTGAGAATTGCAATATAGAAAAAACTTTAAAAACTATAAATTGTACTACTGATGGTAATATTTAAATGCCCTTTAACTCAATAGAAACTAGAGATACTTTTTATTTGCTTTAAAAAAATATATGACTCAGGTTTCAGAAACCACTTTTTTCAGGAGAGCAATTAAAATTAATGGAGTGGCTGTAATTATTATAAAAGAGCCAAGAAAATAACTTTGCTACTTAGGCCTTAAGGCAGAGTAAGGGTATTCAAAAATTATATTGCTTTTACTAAAAACCTACTTTTGTGAGGGTGACACTTAGTGGGACACGTTCCCTGTCCCTTTGGCTCTAGCTTCCTAAATATTCTAATAACTCAAGTAAACTGCTGGGACAAACAACACAGCTATGAATGTGTCTGGAGATTCTGCATCTGCCTTCCTTAATCAACTTCCTTTCCTGAATATGAATTGCAATAATGAGTCAATTAACGTCCTCAAATGCCAATGAGATGCAAAAGAGATTGGTAGTGGTGGTGGTGGCAATGCATTTCGGGAGCTGTTCCAATGTCTGGATTTTAACGAGAATCGCACACTGAGCTCACAACTGATTATTTGTCGGATGCAAACGTGACTGGCTGGCGCTCTCCCCTGTAGCTTTCCCCATGGCATCCCAAGAAAGTAGGCAAGACAAATTTAACCTTATCAAGAAAGTCTCTTTGGTTTGGAGCCATTACTCCTAAGGCTTAATTTCTAACCTCCTTACTCAAATGAAAAGGCATGTTTTGATAATTTTTCCTATCAATGTTCTGCATTGATACTTGACGCATCTTCTGAAATTACAACCCTTTTGAGTACCTACTAGTATAATAATAAAAGCATAATACGCTAATTAGACCAGACGTCCTTCCGGAAGACCTTCCGGACAAAGCCGGGTTGTGAGGGAAGCCCAGGTCCCGGGTGCCAGAGGGAAGCTGGTGCTGGCAGCCAGGGGAAGGAAGGCCTACTCTTGGACGAATTTCATGCATCGGGCCTCTAGTATACTAATAAGTGCTTAGCCATCTATTTTCAAATCACAGCCTCTAACTGCTCATCTTTTAAGCATTTAAATGGTTTATTGTCTTTCATTTTCCAAGTGTTTTAAATATATCACTATATATCAAAATACAGTTTCATTTTTTAAAATACATTGGCTTTCATAGTTTTTTGAGACATGATTGACATGTAACATTGTATTACTTTTAGGTGTAGAACAATGATTTGACATATGTATATATTGTGAAATGATTACCACAATAAGTGTAGTTAACATTCATTACACAGATAGTTACACATTTTTTCAAGTTAAGTATTATTCTTCTTCCCATTTTACAGACAATAGGGCTGAGGCTCAGAGGGAAGTTTATACAGCGACTGAATAGCAGTGGCAAATTTGGAAATCTAGGCCTCTCAGACTTCATAGCCTTCATGCCCATGAACAAGGCTCACAGCTGTGCACGATCTGATTCCCTACCTGTTTACATGGAATTAAAGGAAATATTTATTAAAACTTCAAATTTCAAAACAGCAATTCTCTATCTCTTAATTTTAGTAAAAACCCTGTCAGTTTAATGAATATTAAATGCTCCAGTGCAATTTGCCTCTCAGACTTTTTAGTTTCCTCATTTTAAAAGCCTGGACAGCTGGCTGCCCACTTGGCAAATATAAGACCCCCAAAGTAAAATGATGACTCTGGCCGCATGGCCACTTTTTCCTGACAGATTGGAACCCCTCACTGTCCATATTTTAATGTAAAAACTGAACTACTGAAATTCAGTCATATGCTTCCTTCCCAGGGAGTCCAGAAGTGTCTTTCTGAGAAGCACATCGGCATCCATAATCAGATCTGCCATGCCACATGACCAATTCCAGGCTTGTTCTTCTAAAAATGTATCTTTCCTAATTGTAGCACTAAACAGAATGGACAGAAAGACATAGTTTAGTGAATTTCCATGAAGTCAAGTTATTCTCAAGTTAAGTGGAGTGAAAAATAAAAAGCTATATACCAAGATAATACCTTTGTTTGCACAATATTAATGCTAGTTTAGCAATGCCTTCTGTGGACTTGTGATTTGAGACATGTGTAGTTCCTACTTATTATTTATATCTGTTATGAAAAATTCTTGTATTTTGGAATGAGAATCTTTTTATGCTAATAACCCTTTTTGCAAATGCCGATGCTTTTCCATTTAGCAGAAATTCCAGAATGATTCTCTCATTACGATACATTCTAGGAAATAAAATAAGTTGCATTTGAAATGCAGTTAAAAGCTGTGCGTGTCATTATCTATACTGTCTTTACATGTCTTATTATGAAAAAGGGTAAAATATGATGACCTTTCACTCATTAAATGTGTTCTCTATCAAATGAAGGCAGATAAGTTGTTGCCTTAGCCACATCTCCTAACCAAACATAGAGGATGTGTTAATAAATGTGCATTGATCATTCACCCCTCTGCAATGTAACAGCTTAGAGGCTGAAGGTAGTCTACTTTTTAATGTTGCAATCATAGAATGTTGACTTCTTCAGGAAAAAAAAAAAAAAAAAACAAACAGAAAAAAAAGCAATACCACCTAATGAGACTTCAGTGTAAATGCTTTAGGAATTAAATTTTGCAGACAGAAATTGGCTTGCCATACTCTAACTTTGGAAACCCTTACAGAAGAATTCCAAAACATGCTTACCTATGAGTAGTTCTTAAGAAAAAAAAAATATTATGCCTTTTAAATTCAATATGAAACAAAACAATTTAGCTATTACCAGGTCTTGCAGAATGGTACACAGAAAAGTAAATCCACAAAGGAATTTCAGAGCAAGTCACTGCTGCAGACAAATCACACTTTCACTTGCTCAATTACTTTTAAGATTAGATTTTAAATTATAGAGCAGAAGCAAAAGAAACTGAAAAAATACCCTCTTGTATTTCAGTGATGTGGCCTGGAGGTGATAGCTAAGTAGCTCTTTACGCACATTACTGAGTAATCTATACACGCGAATAATTAAAAGCAACAATCCCAGTTTACTCATAAAAACTTCTTCTAGGGTCCCCTTCCGAGTAGTTACAGATGTTCCTCTGCTTCCAGTCTAAATGAGCTTCAATAAAATGTATTTTACAACCCTCCTTGGTACATTTGGATTCCTAATGAATGTCCAAAAAATTCCCCCTTCCTTCAACTGTATTTAAACAAATTGGACACTAAGTTCTTTACCTTTTCCAGAACTAATCTAATAGTTTCATCTAAGAAAAACTTTTTATAAAAACTCTTATGTCCGGTTTAGTTCCCTAGGGCTCTGAAAATGTGTCTGTGTCGAATATGACTTTAAGCCAGGTTCTTATTTGATGAGACCACATAAATATGACTTTAAGCCAGGTTCTTATTTGATGAGACCACATAAAAATTGGCACTGAGGGAACCTGAGGGGTGGGGTTGAAGTTGACTGTCATCATGGATTTCAAGTACTTTTGATTTTAACCTAATACCTGCAGGAAACTCTTCCTTATCAAATTCTGGATTTCTATGTCTGAATTCCTATGGAAGTTCTGAATAAACTCAAGTGAAGATGCTCACTAAACTAAGAAAGAGGTTTACAGAATCTCATCAAAATAACGATCAGTGGTTAAACTTGAACCAAGTTTTAGCAGTTAATAATCATGGCCATCTCCTCTATGTGCTCAAAAAAAGTTCAATATGGGACCTTTTGATAATATATTCAGCAGAATCTCACATTCTGCAAACTGGCTTTTTCCCAAATTCTGCCATCTGATCTGTTTTCTGCTGATGCCTTTCATTCTCTCTTAGGCAGGTGGTCAGATTGAGCAGAAAAGTAGTCACCTCATGGTCAAAAAGGCACTTATGATAAATTGACCGCAGGACTGCGAAGTGTTTTGCATTTTTCCTGGAGCACAATCAACATTTTTAAAATGTACACTAATTTGGCAATTAAAACAATGATTTATTTATAAATAAAATCTATGCACATAGATTCTGATAATATTTGTGTGTTTTTATCCATTGGGAAAAAAACACACACAAATATTCACCAGAGAATATCACAAAGTTCCATTCTTGGCAGAATCTTCATTTTCCTCAGTAAGAAAAGACATATACATAATGTTTTGCAAATGATTTTGATACTTGAATTATCAAGCATTAAGGTGAGTAAAGCAAGAAATATGAGCACATTGGTGAGTTTGTAATTAATGAACTTTCTTAATTTATAAAAACAACCGTCTTTCATGAATTAGAAAGACACACCAGTCATAGATGGTCCATTGAAATAATGTTTTACCCAATATTCTACAACATAGGAAGAGGTGGCCGTTGACTGAAACAGGCAGTGGAGAGGTGGAACATATCTATAAGGTTCTGTGAATAGACTATAAATGCCCTCAAATATCAAATTAAGTGTGCTGTCTTAAAACTTCTCAAGATAAGTTTTTTTCTTGATAACATAATTTTTCTGCCACAGACAATGGAAGTTTAAGGTGTGTTTTTGTTTTCACAAAATGTACAATCATTCAGGAGTATTGTCTAAAATTGTAAAATTATTTGAATTGCAGCAATGTGACTAAATCACAGCTGTAATTGCCTGCCAGTTAAGTGCCAGAGAATCACTTTGGCTGGCCAGCCTTTCAGATGTCTTCACGTCCCAACAGTGATGGGGACAAGGCTGGGTAAGAGCAAAGATCTGAAATGTCTTCACCTTTTGAATGAATCCTTTCATTTTGTAAAGAGATCAATAGATAATTACATGTTTCAAAGTAGGGTGACTTGAAAAGCATATTACCATATACTCCATGTTGACAGCTTTGGCCTTCCTGCTGTGGTTTGGACACATCGAGCACACTGTTGTCTGAGGGTCTTTGCATTTACTTTTCCCTCCACCTTCCATGCTCTTCCCCCTGATTTCAGTAAGCCTCACTCCATTGCTCCTTCCAAGTTTCTGTGGAAATGTCTTCTCATCAGAGAGACCTTTCCTGTCTATGCATTGTAAAATATTAATACCCCTCTTGCAAAATTCATCACTCTCTAGCCCTTTACTCAACTTTATTTTTCCTCTTGGTTCTTAGTACCTTGTTGTATGTTATACTTTAACTGACTTAATGGTTTATTGCTTCTCCAATTAAAATTAAGTTCCACAAGAGAAGGAACTTTGCCTATTTTGTTCATTAGTGTAGTGGAGCACCTGTAACTATGCCTGGCATATGGTTGGGGCTCAAAGACATTTGTTAAATGGATAAAAAATATCAATATCAGATACTTGGGGAAGTATTCAGATGACTCTTCTACATGAATCTTTTGACAGAACAATTGCTATGGATTCTTAATTTTTAAAATAATACATGTATTTGAATATTCTAACTTTTAATTCCAATTGTTTACTTGCGAGGTCTTATATTTTATTTTTAAGGTGAGCTGCTTTTTGTGTAACTAAGTAAAGAGATTTGTTCTTCTGAAATATAATCCCATAATTCCATTAAGGTTATTCATGCAACCCTGGTTGATCAGAAAAACAATCCCATTATCAACGATCCAGCTATTATCTTTGGGTAATTGGGCCCATTTAAAAAAAAAATCAAAAGATGCCATGTTTTTATCATTTTCCCCCTTTCCAGAAAAACCTATGGAGAGCTACAAAGAAAAGCCATGACAAAGGCTTGCCAAAATTTTCAGCGTTGCATTACACATGTGAAATGCTTTCTTACTCAATTTGAGGGAATTAGGAAGTTTCTTAAGCTATTAATTTGTAGGAGTTTGACTTTTGACTTTAAGGAGTTCTTGTTGTGTCTCTGTGTGTGTGCATTAACATATTTTATGTGCCTATAAGTATCAGATTGAGTCATTGAACTAAGGTTTTAAAATTTTTTAACAAATGTATTAATCATACAGAGTTAGTTCATTGAAAATTATTCCTAGAAGTCAAACTGGATGCCATTAAAAATGTTATTCTTTTTTTTAAAATATATTTTTATTGATTTCAGAGAGGAAGGGAGAGGGAGAGAGAAGGAAACATCAATGAGAGAGAATCAATCATCGGCTGCCTCCTTCACACTCCTGTACTGGGGACTGAGCCTGCAACCTGGACATGTGCCCTTGACTGGAATCGAACCTGGGACTCTTCAGTCCGCAGGCCGACGCTCTATCCACTGAACCAAAACAGCTAGGGCAAAAACGTTATTCTTTTTGAAGCAGAGGACAGTGTATAATAAGTACATCAAATATAAAACTTTGAGGGAACATTAGGGGCAAAATAATATTTGTGACTACAATGATCTCCATATATGCAGGCATTGACTCCTAAAACATTAAAGGAAACTGGAGGTCTGCGGTTTATGCTGGCTCGTTGTATTTTGACACTATAGATCTTTGATAAACAGATCAGTGAAGTATATACCCCAAATTTTCAGTTATTGGTAGTAGATAAAGAAAAGGAGCTCTAGAGTCATGAAAGAACTTGGTTGCATTCACACATTGTTACAGCCAGAATGTAGTAGCTTGATTTCTTATCCTGTGGTTTTCCTATTATATGTGAATTATTTACATGTATATTGAGACGTAAATAACATTGGGCTAAATCTATAGACCTTTCAAGGGATAAAATTACTCATTGTTCAGGTTGTGCTAAACAAAAACGTCTTAGGGTACAGCTCTATGACAATGAAAACATGATGATGATGATGTAATCTTCACCAGAGATAGTATGTACTGTGAGCTTACTAACTGTCAGACACTACAGTAACTGTTACATATGCTATCTTATTTACTCCCGTTAGCAATACTAAGAAGGCCCATTTTACACACATGAAAACTGAGACCTGGAGAACTTAAATAATTTTCCCAATTTCATAACTTGGAAGTGAGGGAACTGGAATTGAATTCAGACACAGCTAAGTCTTATTCACAAAATTATTATAAAAAACAGACTATAGCTCAATACTCCAATAGATTTCTTAATAAGAAGAACAGGAAGATGGAAGAATGAGGTAAGAAGTAGAATGGCCACATAAACTACAAAATGCCTAGTTAAATTTAAATTGCAGTTAAAAATGAATAATATTTTAGAATAGATATGTGCCAAATATTATTATTTTTATTTAATGCACATGTATATTATGAAATGCTTTACCATAATAAGGTTAATTAACATATCCTTTGCTTCACATAATTACCATTTTGTTGTTGTTAAGGTGAGAACATTAAAACTTTACTCTCATAGCAACTTGAAAATATACAATATCCTATCTAATAAAAGAGTAATATGCAAATTGACTGTAGCTCCGCTACACCCACAAGCCACACCCACAAGCCAATCAGGAGTGAATATGCAAGTAAACCCAACCAAGATGGCTGCGGCCACAGAGAGCAGGAGGGAGGCTGGGGTTTCCCCGGCAATGGAGGAACCCAAGCTTTCCACCTGCCCTTGCCAGCCGAGGCCTCCACTCAATGCTACAAAGTTTCAATCATAGCAGATAAATAAATCCCAACAAAAATGGCTGTGGCCATGGAGCTGGAGAGAGCAAGAGGCTAGGGTTGCCCCCGGTGATGGAGGAAGCCAAGCTTCTGCAGCCCTGGCTGGCCTAGGCCTCCACTCCAGGCTACAAAATTTCAATTATAGAAGATAAATAAATCCCAACAGAAATGGCTGCTGCCAAAGAGTGAGCAGAAGGCTTGGCTCTGCTCCAGGCTACAAAGTTTCAATTATAGAAGATAAATAAATCCCATATACAAGGGCCTCCGCTTGGGTCACTGGGGGGCATGGCCAGCCTGCAAACCACCACAGGCCCCTCGCCCAGGCTGCCCCACACCCCAAAAGAACCCCCACCCTGATCCAGGACACCCTTCAGGGCAAACCAGCTGGCCCCCACCAGTGCACCAGGCCTTTATCCTATCTAATAAAAGAGTAATATGCAGACTGACCATCACTCCAACACACAAGATTGCTGCCCCCATGTGGTCAAAGATGGCTGCCCCCATGTGGACACAAGATGGCCACCACAAGATGGCCATCAGGGAAGGGCAGTTGGGAGGGACCAGGCCTGCAAGGGAAGGCAGTTGGGGGCTATCAAGCCTGCAGGGTAGGACAGTTAGGGGTGACCAGGCCAGCAGAGGAGGGAAGTTGTGGGTGACCGGGCCTGCAGAGAAGGGCAGTTGTGGGGGACCCAGGCCTGCAGAGGAGAGCAGTTGGGGGGGACCAGGCCTGCAGGGGCGGGCAGTTGGGGGTGACCAGGCCTGCAAGGGAGGGCAGTTAGGGGCAATCAGGCTGGCAGGGGAGCAATTAGGCATCAATCAGGTTGTCAGGGAGTGGTTAGGGAGTGATCAGACTGGCAGGCAGAAGCGGTTAGGGGCAATCAGGAAGGCAGGCAGGCGAGCAGTTGGGAGCCAGCAGTCCTGGATTGTGAGAGGGATGTCCCAGATTGGAGAGGGTGCAGGCTGGGCTGAGGGACACCCCCCCCCCCATGCATAAATTTTGTGCACCGGGCCTCTAGTATATAATATTTGTCTTTCCTTGTCTGATTTATTATGCTTAACATAATGTCTTTAAGATCTACTTATGTTGACTCAAATTGAGGATTTTTGTCTTTTTAATTACTGAATAAATATTTCCTTCAGTTATATACCCAAAGTGAGATTTCTGGATCATATGGTAATTCTTATTTTTAATTTCATGATGATCCTCCATAATGTTTTTCATAGTGACTGCACCAAGTTGCATTCCCACCAACAGCACACCAGGGTTCACTTTACTGCACATACTCACCAGTATTTTTTATCTCTTGTCTCCCTTCCTTCCTTCCTTCCTTCCTTCCTTCCTTCCTTCCTTCCTTCCTTCCTTCCTTCCTTCCTTCTTCTTTATAATAATCATTTTAGCAGGTGTGAGGTGTTAAATCACTGTGTGTTTTTTTGCATGTCCCTGATGATCACTGATGTGGAGCTCCTTTTCATGTACCTGTTGTCCATTTCGATGTCTTCTTTGGAACAATGTCTATTCAGTTCTCCTGCTCATTTGTTAGTCAAATTGTTTGTTATTTTGCTATTAAGTTGTTTGTGTTCCTTATATAGTTGTATATTAATCCCTTATCAGATATATAATGTGCAAATATTTTCCCCTATTCTGTAGGTTGTCTTTTTTGTTTGTTAATGGTTTCTTTCGCTGTACAGAAGCTTTTTAGCTTGATGCAGTCCCAATTGTATATTTTTGCTTTAGTTGCTTATGCTTTTGGTTTCATATCCAAAAAATCATTGCAACACTAATGTTAAAGAGTTTTCTCCCTATGATTTCTTCTAGCAGTTTTACAGTTTCAGGTTTAAGTCCTTAATCTATTTTGAATTAATTTTTGAGAGTGGTGTAAATTAGGGGTTCAGTTTCATTCTTTTTCATGTGGATATCCAGTTTCCCAAACAAAGTTTATTAAAGAGACTATTCTTTCCCGATTGAGTATTCTTGGATCTCTCATGAAATACTAGCTGAAAATATATGTTTATTTCTGGGTTCTCAATTCTGTTTCATTGCTCTGTGTGTCTGTTTTTATGCCAGTACCATACTGTTTTGATTACTATGGCTTTGTATTATAGTTTGAAATTAGAATGTGTGACTCCTCCAGCCGTGTTCTTTCTCAAGATTGCTTTGGCTGCTTGGAGTCTTTTGTAGTTCCAGAAGAATTTTAGAATTGTTTTTTATATTTCTGTACAAAATGCCATTGGAGTTTTGATGGAATTGCATTAACTCTATAGATCAAGCATGTCAATCTCAAAGGCTAACACGGGCCAATTAAACAAGGTTTAAGTTTATGTGGGCCGCAAAAAAACAGAAGCTTCAATTTTCATAGAAACGTAGGTTTATTTCAATAGAGACATGCTGAATACAAAGGGCTGAAATAAATGAGTAATCGTTAACATAAAATAATGTTAACATTTTAAAAATATATATTTTTTTCTTGAACATTAACTTACCAGACACTGAATAACTGCACAAATTAATAAAAGTAATGCAAATAAAACAGATTTTTCTTGTTCTCTGAAAGCAAAATATTTGCTGTTGCGCACACCAAACAAGTCAGTCCAAGACTAATGACATGGCAATTGGCTGCTAAAATATTCTCTGCTAGTATTAGTGGAGAAAAATGGTGTGCTTGCACATAAGGAGCGTAAGAGAAATGAATGCAATATGATTATAGTAATCAGTCATTAGTGAACGTTGTAGTTCATTATTAATAATTATGTATAAGAGGATATTGTAAAAGTTAAATTTTTATTAAAATATTTATTACATACCGTTATATTGGCTGGGCCACAAAAATATTCATTGTGAGTCGCATGCGGCCCTCAGGCTGTGAGTTTGACGTACTTACTGTAGATGGTTTTGCATAGTATGGACATTTTAACAATAAACTTTTCTGAACTATGAACATGAGAAATCTTTTCATTTATCTCTGCTTTTTCAATTTCTTTCATCAATGTCTTATAGTTTTTGGTGTATAAAGTTTCCATTGACTTGTTTGAATTTATCCTACATATTTTATTGTTTTAAATTCTGTTAAGATGTGATTTTTGTTATTGTTGTTGTTTGCCATGTCTGGGAACTATTTTTTTTTTTTAGAAGAAAACAGCAAGGAAAGAAGGTTTTACTAAGTAAAATGTACATAAAGAACATTTTATGGAACACATTAGGGGGAGCAAATTTCTTAATTATATCTAATGCAGGCTACTTGATTTCCTTATTTCAAATAAAAATAATGCAGAAAATACAAAATTTTTCCTATAGAAATGCCTGTTGTCATTTTTTTAACATTAAGTTATAGAGTCTCTGAGAATCTAACAGAAGCTATGGGCCACTTCTGCAGAAAAAGCTTATATCCATGCCCATATTCCTCTCCCAAAGTCAACAGAGCCCACAATAAAAATCTATGCTTCAAACCTTTTAAAAGGAGACAGCATGGTTTACTGAACAATGTGCTTTAAAGTCAGTAAGAAGTCTTACATAGTAGTAGCCTAGCAATCATTTAAAACTGATACTTGGGAAGGAAGATTCCTGATTCACAGCATTTGCCAATTCCCATGGTATATATTTCCACTGTGGCTAATTTCAAGTTACCTGCATAGCATAGCATCACTCATCAGAGTTGGGAAGAAATGTATAGTAGCACATCATAATATTCCGAACATATGCATACATAAACAATATATGTAAAAAATCTCAAGAACACAGATAATGGTATCCTATATAATAAAAGCCCAGCGACCATAATGGTAAAACGACCAGAACGACCGCTCAACTAGTCACTAAGAGGTACACTGATTACCTCTCGGTCCCTTTCCCCTGCCGGCCGATGGTGAATGGGGAACAGGGGTCGGTGGCGGGGGATGCGGGTGGCACCAGGCCAAGGCCTCCACCCCGCTGGTCACCCCACACACAGAGGGAGACCCACAGCAGGGGTGGGGCCGGTGAGCGGACAGCAACGGCCTACCTCTTAGTCCCTCCCCCAGCTGTCAGGCTCCCATCGCTGGATGGCAAACAGGGAAGCAGGGTGGGTGGTGGCGAGACAGCCCTGATCACAGGCTAGGCCTAAGGACAATACTCATGCACAATTTGTGCATTGGGCCTCTAGTAATGTAATAAAATAATTAGGATATGGTAAGTTTTGAGTATTTATTACCTTCTTAAAATATAATTTATATAATGATAGTGTATATGATTTAATTTTCAATAATGGCTATTTTTAAGAATAGCTTGCAAATTTCCTGTAAATTTAACAGTCAGCTCTCACTGATTTAGCACCTCACTGGCTTGGCTCCTTATGGAATCTGCAAATAAATCTCATGGTTGTCACAAAAATTGAAGAAAGGTAATGTATATGAAGTACTTAGAAGTTTCTAAATACAGCAAGTAACATTTTCTTCAGGTTCACTTGGGCACTGAAGTTTACTTATTTATTTTCTTTCATCTGCACTAACTGCCAATTTTAGGTGCCCAGAGAATAA
This sequence comes from Eptesicus fuscus, assembly GCF_027574615.1. Taxonomy (NCBI): domain Eukaryota; kingdom Metazoa; phylum Chordata; class Mammalia; order Chiroptera; family Vespertilionidae; genus Eptesicus; species Eptesicus fuscus. The sequence goes on along the minus strand of NC_072474.1, from coordinate 66,589,026 downwards.
TTGGATCTCAATTACATTTCTATGCTCTCATTAGAACAATCGTCTTTGCTGGATTAAAAAAAAATTCATTAAATAATAGATTTCCTTATGTTCTGCTTTTTTTATCTTTCTAAATGTGACATGGATGTTAAAATAGTACTGTGATGTTTTTTTATAGGCTACCTAACCACTCAGACACAAGGAGGGTCCAGTAAAATCAGTGAATTTATATATTTAAAGTTTCATAATTACCCCTTTGTTTCTATATGTCAATAGACTACAGACACTGTGTTTCTCTATGTCACTTTCCTACAACAAAATGAAACTACCAGGACCCTATCTATAAGGTCATTATTTATGGAACAACCACAAATGTAATCAATCAAGTCATTCCAATGTAGCAATAGCCAATGTGACCTCAACAGACTTTGGCTTTTGGAGCCAGATCTCTTTAGTGACAGACATAACCCTGGTGGGTCGGCAGCATCCTTCACTGCTCTCTCTGCCATCTGCCACTGTGGAAACTTCATCATTAAAGGCAGAGTTGTTGCTGGACAAATTTGCAAATGGTTTTGAGAGCATTATTAGTGCACAGAACATTACCATCTGTAAGTAGACAAATCTGAATTACAATGTATGCCTACCTTACTTTCTCTATGTATATCTTAATAAAAATATGCATGCATTAATGTCAAAACTGGGGGCATTTTCTTTTGTATTATGAAATTATAGCTTTGCAAATGCCTCCTGAACTTAACTTCCTCTTTTTGAATACATCCTTATTTAAACCATCACAGATCAAAGATTATCTATTTTATTTTGCATTTAATTGTCTGTCCTTATTAACAAAGTATTTTTGTTTGATTTTATTCATTTATTATGTTACATTATTACATATTATGAATATGAGTGTATGTGTCTATATATATTACTAGAGGCCCAGTGCATGAAATTTGTGCACAGGGGTGTGTGTCCATCAGCCCAGCCTGCACCCTCTCCAATCTGGGACCCCTCGAGGGATGTCCGATCACCCGTTGAGGCACAATCCGGTAGGTTTGAGCCTAAATGGGCGGTTGGACAGTCCTCTCACAATCCAGGACTGCTGGCTCCAAACTGCTCACCTGCCTGCCTTCTTGATTGCCCCTAACCACTTCTGCCTGCCAGCCTAATCACCCCCTAACCACTCCCCTGACAGCCTGATTGATGCCTAATTGCTCCCCTGCCAGCCTGATTGCCCCTAACTGCCCTCCCCTGACAGCCTGGTCACCCCTAACTGTGCTCCCCTGCTGGCCTGGCCCCCCCAACTGCTCTCCCCTGCAGCCTGGGTCCCCCACAACTGCCCTTCCCTGCAGGCCCAGTCGCCCCCAACTTCCCTCCTCTGCTGACCTGGTCACCCCTAACTTCCCTCCCCTGCAGGCTTGATCGCCCCAAACTGCCCTCCCTTGCAGGCCTGGTCCCTCCCAACTGCCCTCCCCTGATGGCTATCTTGTGGCAGCCATCTTGTGTCCACATGGGGGCAGCCATCTTTGACCACATGGGGGCAGCAATCTTGTGTGTTGGAGTGATGGTCAATTTGCATATTACTCTTTTATTAGATAGGATAGAGGCCTGGTGCACTGGTGAGGGCCAGCTGGTTTGCCCTGAAGGGTGTCCTGGATCAGGGTGGGGGTTCTTTTGGGGTGTGGGGCGGCCTGGGCGAGGGGCCTGTGGTGGTTTGCAGGCCGGTCACACCCCCTGGCGACCCAAGTGGAGGCCCTGGTATCTGGGATTTATTTATCTTCTATAATTGAAACTTTGTAGCCTTGAATGGAGGCCTGGGCCAGTCAGGGTGTGAGGAAAGCTTGGCTTCCTCCATTGCTGGGGAAACGCAAGCCTCCTGCTCACTCTGTGGCTGCAGCCATCTTGGTTGGGGTTAATTTGCATACTCACTCCTGATTGGCTGGTGGGCGTGGCTTGTGGGTGTATCAGGGTGATGGTTAATTTGCATATTACTATTTTATTAGATAGGATAGCATTTAAAAATACTATATTACTTATTATATATAATATGTAATTTAATGAATAATACTGTATTATAGCTTTAACATTTTTTCAGGTATGTCTTGGAGATAGTACCACCTGACTTACTGCAACTTTCAACCATGGAATAAATGATAAACTCATAAAAACAATATAATGAAAGCATTAAACTAGAATAGCCAATTAAAAAGCCAGGTAGTTTCATATATATGATATGTATGGGGTATGTATGTATGTAAGGAATATATATATTCATTTTAAGTCCTACTGTATAGTATTTGGATTATGACAACTGTAATTATACAATTATAACAATATAGTATTTTATATCATATTTTTATATTATTATTATTGCCATTGTACAGACAAGATAACCAAGGCACAGAAAGGTAAACTGATGCTCAGTATCAGTTTACACAGTTTGGTAAACTACAGATCAAGGATTCTGAACTTACCAAACCTAGGCCCAGAATCTGTGCTGTTCATTTATCGGAGTCTGTGCATCTCTAGAGTCTAAAAATATGTCAATGGATTGAAGGTTTATCTTAGCTTGGGATGCTAGAACTAAATGTCATAGACTGGGTGGCTTAAACAATAGATATTTATTTCTCACAGTTATGGAAGCTGAAAAGCCTAAGTGCTGGACAATGTTGTTCCTGGTGAAGTCCCTCACCTGGCTTGCGGATAGCCACCTTCTTGCTGCATCCTCATACGATGGGGAGAGAGCGAGAGCTCTGGTCACTTTTCCTTTTATAAAAACACCAGTTCCATCATGAAGACTCCACTCTCATAACCTCTTCTGAACCTAATCCTGTCCCAGTGGACCTACCTCCTAATACCAACACAATGGGGGTTAGGGCTCAATATAAACTTTGCAGAAACACAAACATTCAGTCCACAGCAAGGTTGTTAGAGGAATTAGATGTTCTAAATAAGATGACCTTAAAAGAGGTGGAAGTATTTGCAAACATTCTTATTGTAACATTTCTACAAATTACAATGAAATACTATTATATGCTACCTCACTATAATATTTCTTTAATTATCCTAGTAATTAAATCAGAGTGTCCAAAATTGTATTGGCCCTTGAGAACAAAAAATTAGAAACAATAGTACCTCTGATGTAATATTCTTTAAAATTAAGTTGAGAATAAAATGAAGATATTAAAAGGAATGAGGAAGTTTTGTATCCAGAATGACTGGATATATTTTTTTAATCTCTTAATTCAATTTGAATTGGAAATATTTGTATAAACTGACAAATATCAAACATCCCAACAACCTTATTTTCTAGTTTTGTCCACTGAAAAGCAATCATAACTTGATAATCATGAGCATATCTATTACCTGAATTATGTTCTGTATTAGTTATTATATTTCCATAAAAGCACTAGAAGAAGGACTGTTTCTAAGTTTAAGACAAGGTAGATAAGTTAAACCTGAGGTTTGGTGGTGGCCAAAACGCATGCTATCAAAGAGTATGAGTTATGTCAAAAGACCATAGAAGCCAAAGTGAGGAGGATCTCAATAGCCAAAGGTGGTGAAATTTGAAACATTAAAAATTTTGCCAAAGGTAGCCAAGAGAATAATGAATAACATTTATTGAAACACATTCACTATATAAAAACTCATAAGTTCATAATGCAAGAGAGAGAACTAACAAACAAGACAAAATTTAACTCATTAACTACCTTATTTAAAAGTCAAAACTAAGAATAAAAATATATCCTGCTTTTTTTTATATAAATTGAATTTGAAGATAATCAAATAGCCCTGTCTAATGAGGGAAAATTGTTTAAGAATTCTTATTGATGGATGTTGATGAAATGATAGAAATAGAAAAATCACAATTTTGCAACCTCTAGTAAAAGAATTCATATTTATTTTAGCTCTTTCATTGGAAAGTGAATTTCTAACTTCTGCAAGGAGAGAAAAGAGCTCTTTAAAATAATGAAAGGATTGTATATAAATAGATTAAATTAATATTGATTTATAACCTGGAGAATAGAAATGTTTTGATAGCAAACTATATTTGTGAGAAAATTTATATCTATACTAATAAAAAGGTAATATGCTAATTAGACCAGGAGACCTTCTGGGAGACCTTCCAGACATCCTTCCGGACAAAGCCATGGTGGTGGGGCTGAGGCAGAGGTGGTCAGGAGCAATCAGGCCAGGAGGGGAGGGGAGTTGGGGGTAATCAGGCTGGCAGGGGTGGCAGTTGGGGATGAACAGTCTGGCAGGGGGGCCCAGTTGCGGGCAAGCAGGCTGGCAGGGGGGGCAGTTGGGGGTGATCAAGCTGGTGGAGAGGGGGGCAGTTGGGGGCGTGCAGGCTGACAGAGGGGGTGGATTGGGGTGATTAGGCCAGCAAGGGAGGGCAGTTAGGGGTGAGTAGGCCAGCAGTCAGAGTGGTTAGGGGCAATCAAGCAGGCAGGCAGGTGAGCAGTTAGGAGCTAGCAGTCCCAGATTGCAAGAGGGATGTCCAACTGCCGGTTTAGGCTTGATGCCACAGGGATCAGGCCTAAACCAGCAGTCAGACATCCCCTTAGGGGTCCCAGATTGGAGAGGGTGCAGGCTGGGCTGAGGGACAACCCCCAACCCCATGCACGAATTTCGTGTACTGGGCCACTAGTATATATATATAAAAGCCTAAGCGACCATTATGACGGAATGACTGGAACAACCAGAATGACCTGTCGCTATAATGCACACTGACCACAGACGCTCAACACAGGAGCTGCCCCCAGCCCACAGGCCCTGATCACCAATGGAGCCTACTGGTCAACTACCCCTGCAGCCAGCAGGCCCCAATTGCTAGCCAGGCCCCTGGGCTGGGACAGGGAACCAGGGGTAGGTGGTGGCAGACATGGTCCCTTTCCCAGGGTGCCAAGGGCCAGCTCCCTCCTTGGGGCTGGCGGCCAACCTCCCAGGTCCCTCCCCGTGTCTCTCCCCTGGCCAGCAGGCCCTGATTGTCCCACTGCCCACCCACTGTGGTGGCAGTTGGCCCCTCCCCCTGGCCAGCAGGCCCATTTCGCCTGATCAGGGCCAGATTTTGGGCTGGAATGGGGAACTGGAGATGGGTGGCAGTGGATGTGGGCAGCGAGGGAAGAAGGATGGGGGAGGCAGGGAGAGAGGGAGGCGGGGAGGTGAGGAACCGCACAGTGGTGGCACACGGGCAGTGAGGGAAGGAGGAGGAAGGGAGGCAGGGAGGTGGGGAACCTGATCGGCCCTGATTGCTGGCCAGGCCTAGGGACCCCACCCATGCATGAATTTCGTGCACTGGACCTCTAGCTTACAATATAAAAAATATTATTCACTTAAATTTTTTAAATGTTTTTTATATAAAGCTGATTTGTACAGCACATTTGTGATAATTTAGCCAGTGATTATGACCTCACTGACAAAGCTCTCAATAATTCAAGTAGTATAAAAGGCAAATGTAGATCTTTTAGCACGTGGAACATTGCCACAATGCTTTCTTCTCAAAACTACTATTATTATTTTACTACTTCACAAATTTGGGTGTCATACTTAATCAGGAGTAATGCTAATCTCTGTATCATTTCAATTTTAGTCCATGTGCTGCTGAAGCAAGCACACAAAATATTATTTCAAAAGTAAAATGAACAGTGGTTCTGTCATATTAAATGACAAACTTAAAGCAGAAGCTTGATGGGTGAGAGTGAGAAGTAACTGGCAGCAGTGTGAATGACATGGGTTAATGTCTTAATTACTGTGGGGAGCCGGCACGGCCATGGCATACTCAGCCCTAGGGCACCTTATGTGCCACACCAGCTCAGCCAAGGGTGAACCCGAGTGGGGGCGATGAAGGATTGAGAAAAGACAGACAAGAGAAGGAAAGCTGGGACTCGGTGGGATGCTGCTTCCCTGATGGGGACCCAGCAGCGCCACAGACTATACCCCGTGTCTTTATTTTATAGCCGATGCCATGAGGCAAAGTAAGGGTGTGGTCAAGATGTTTACAACATTCTAGTGGGTTTCAGTCCTACTCAATTACATGCACCTGATCAAGCTTTGTTTCCTTGCAGCCTATATCACTTAGGCATGTGGGGCCAAGTGTTAGGACCATAGGTTCAAGCTTACAACTATAGCTGTTGGCTATAATTGTGCTGGGAAAGCTCTGTCCCCCAGGCTGGGACTTGCACGTGGCCATGAGAGGACTGTGCCTTCTCTTCAGTCCAAGGCTTGAACCTGTCCAAACACTGTAGCCGCGCCCCACAAATTACCTGAACTCAGTCAGCAGCAGAGAAAATGGACATGATGACTTGAATTTCAGAGGTGTTTCAGAAGTGGGGATGGAGGATGGAGGAGAGGAAATGTTAAACGGAAAGTCAAAATGTAAGCACAATTTAATAGCTGGGTGAATGCGTACTTAGCTTTACAATAAGAGACACCATACGGATTGCATGGTATTGAGAGGTGACTAGGTGAGGAAACGCTTTTGAAAGTTCCATATAACCATATAACAGCATGACAGTTAAGACATTTAAAAGTCTAAACCTATCTTCCCATTCACATCTCTCTTCACTCTCTAATAAACCTCTTCCTTATCCCCAGGGCACCCTCCCAAGGACCTAATAAGTCAGTGGTATAAACCCGTTATGCAGTTTCCCACCTAGTGTTGTTATTTATATCATCTTTTTTCCTTTGTGAAATGGCCCTTCTCTCACGTATCTGCTAGTTTAAATCACACTGGCGCTATAAGGCTCTACTGAAGTGTTGTTTGTGCTTCATCTCCCAGGCAAGATCTATTGCTTCTTTTTCTAAGTCTCCATAACCCAAGTTCAGAACTTTATTATAGCCCTCATCACATCAAGTTATTTTAAATTGCATGCTTCAGTCTATTCCACTAGAATGTAAGTGCTGAAAGGCTTAACTTGCTTTGTTGTGTAAATGAAAGTTTTCTTATGTAAATTGCTATGTGTTATTGAACATTAATTAAGACATGTTTACTCTTGTCATTCACTGGCTAAGCTGCTGATGTTGCAACCATAAGTTCTGTTGTTATGGTCCCTGCTCTTCCAAAGGTAATACTTAGTAGATGACACAGAGAATCAATAAGACTAATAAATCAAAGAGTGTCATAAGTTTAGAAAGCATGATGATGATGATGATGATGATGATGTTAGCTAATAGTCATTGAGTACTTTAGGTGCCAAGCATGGTTCCAAGCATTGTACATGTATTTTGTGATCGGATCCTCACAACAGCTCAGTGACAGAGAAAGCAGCGAGTACTTTCATAGAAATCAGAAGGAAGACAACCAAGACTGGGAATCAGCGAAAGCTTCCCTAACGAAGTCAAGACCTGAAAGAGGGAGGCAGGGGAAGTTTGGGGAAGGGGGTAAAGAGAAAGGGTGTGTGTGTGGGTGTGTGTGTGTGTGTGTGTGTGTGTGTGTGTGTTTAGGTTAGAAAAAGGAAAAGTGTATCAATCAGGAAACAAAGGCCAAAGGTCGATCAATATATTATTATTTAGTAGATATTGGAAGTTATACTTCCAAAGTCAGACTATATCTAAAGGAGCTTAATTCCTTTAGAAAAAGTCACAAAACTAGACCAGACCTCTCATCCTCATTTTACAGATAGGAGCACTGAATCCCAGCTCAAGGAAATGAATTCCCAATGCCACGCAGAGTCATTGGCAAGAGGCAGTTCCCAGCCAGGCTCTTTCCAGAACACCATGCTGCTGCCTCATGGATTGTTAAATGGGTCCTACTTCAGCCAGCCAGCAGTAAATGCACACAGAAAAATAACATGTTATGACTCCCAACCACCACATTCCAGTTCACATTATTCTCTTGATTATTATTTAATACAAAAAATATAAATTATGGGACATAATAGTACATATCTGTACTTACTCTCCAAACAGATATGATCTAGAAATGATTCCTCTCAATCTTCTCCTCAACACATCAGTTTCACTCTAAAAATGTGTCATGTCTTTTTATCCTGTAGGCTGTAATAATTCCATCTTAATCATGTCCCTGATGGGCAGTCTTAGTTTAGTCTTATTTTGAGTTGTAGGAACATGGCCTTTGGAGGCAGGTAAGCAAGGGTCTCAGTTCTGGGGCTGCCACTTACTAGCTATGTGATCTTGGGCCAGACACATAGGTGCAACCTTCATGTAAAATACAATGTACAGTGCTTGAACATGGTACCTTTTGAAAACATTTAACTTATGAAATATACACTTAAACACGAAATCATAAAATCACAACAACAAAAAATAAAGCAGCTTTAAGTCTTCCACTTTACTGAGAGAGTCGGTAGACTGGTCAAGTTCTTACCTGCTAAAATGAAATACCCATTTAATTCGCCCCACTACACTGTGGACTTTGTAAGAGCAAGGACTATGCATTTCCTCTACACTCTGGCATTTAGCAATGTGATGAGCAATAGTTAACATGTACAAATATTGGTTGAATTATTGAATTACTTGATGTCTGAGCCAAGGCTAAAAACTCAGGCTTCCTGATATCTGGTTCTGTAATTTTTCTTTTATAGCACCCAAAATTGAGGTAAAATAAAAATCCCTGGTTCTTCATTTTGTAAAGAGTATTCTGGGGAAAATTTGGTCTTAGAAATTTCAAGTTATTTATGATGTTCCAATATGTTGCTTTTCTTTCTGCCTGGACCCCATTGATACAAAATCACATGAAAATGGACAGTTGGGAAGGGAGTGAGGACTTCAGTTGAGCCGTTAGTAAGTGAGGCAGTGCTTAGTGTGAATGCCCTGCTGGGTGGTGGATATACGGCAGGGCTCAGGCACTGTGTTTATGCATTTTAAATTGCTTGCTTTGCAACTCCAGGCCAGAGGAAATATCACCTCTGAGCCAAACTGGAACCGTGCATTCCAACACAGTGAAGTAGAATTGGGAAATCTCAAACAGGCGTCATACCCCTTGAACTTAGCTCCAGTTAATTATGTAGAAATAAATTCCACAATGAGATCCTTTGACATACTATACTTAACCAAAATCATCCTATATAATAAAGAGCTAATATGAATGGTTGTCATGTCATCACGCCATAATGGCTCAGACACTCAACACTGGGGAGAGAGGAATAGGGACTAGCCAGGCACAAATGAGCTCCTGAGAGAGGAATGGGGACCAGCCGGGCTGTGGCCTGGGAGAGGAACAAGCTGCATGCCCCATGGTCCTGGACACCAGCAGCTGCGCCTGCTCCTGCGGCCTGGGAGAGGGACAAGCCACCCACCCCATGGTCCTGCGAACCAGTGGCTGCACCTGCACCTGAAGCCCGGCCTGGGAGAGGGACAAGCCGCATGCCCTGCGGTCCCAAGTGCCTGCGCCAGCGCCTGCGGCTGAAGCCAGGGTGAAGCCGCCCACCCACGGTCCCCTGCAGCTGCAGCCAGCCTGGGTGAAGCCGGCCGGGGTCCTGGGTGCCTGCGGCCAGCCAGAGGAGGGAATCCTGGGTCCTGGGTGTGGGGCAAGGCAGAGGCGGTTAGGGGTGGGCAATCAGGCCAGCAGGGGAGCAGTTAGGGGTGATCAGGCCAGTAGGGGAGCAGTTAGGGGAGATCAGGCAGGCAGGCAGAGGTGATTAGGGGCCATTAGGCAGGCAGGCAGAGGGGTTAGGGGCCATTAGGCAGGCAGGCAGAGGGGTTAGGGGCGATCAGGCAGGCAGGCAGGTGAGTGGTTAGGAACCAGCGGTCCCAGATTGCAAGAGGCAGTCGGATATCCCTGAGGGGTCCCGGATTGGAGAGGGTGCAGGCCGGGCTGAGGGACTCCCCCCCATGTACGAATTTCATGTACCGGGCCGCTAGTAACCTTATAAAGAGACCATGAACAAATGTTCTTTCCTTAACTCCCTTAAGTTGCTTGAACTCCACAGTGCAAGCTTTTGGGATTTAACTACTTAAAAAAAACAAACCATTATTGTACGCCTAAAAAGTGATCAGTGGTTCCCACTCCTCCTTTTGCTTTTCCCTCTTGGGTCAATGATACACAGAACACATGATCGCTGTCTGTCAATTACGGTGGAAGTATAACATTATCCTTTACCTTAACATTTATGAAGCAATTTGCTATAAGAATGAGAGTGATGTGATGGTTTTCATACAATAAACGGTGCTAACTGCTTGAAAATGTGCACAATTTAGGAGATGACAGGTTCAATTCTCAAGTAGAGGCAGTATATTGTGATGTTTTGGCACTGGTTAAATATTCAATCATTCCCCTGCCCTGTCTGTGGGAAATATGCTAATAGATTATCACCACAGCCTTTGACTCCCAGGGCACTTGAAGCCCAGAATTCCACAGCCCTGATGCCAGTGGGGCTCATTGCATTTGATGGATGCAAATAAACTTGGCTTTAGTATTTTGATTGATCTGGAAGGTATTAACAAGGGATTTTTATCGCAAACAAAATCCTACAGAATCAAATCCTCTTCCAAGAATTCATTAGGTTTACTCTGATTAACATATAGTCTTTGATAAATAAATGTCTCCTGACTTTTCATACTCCATGTTAACAGTCGTCACCCAACAAATTAAAGTGAGTCTTTAAAAATGGCATGTTTCCAATATCTCATTTTTCAGTAAACAAACAAACAAACAAAAAAAAACCTAAGTAAAAATAACAAACCTCTTCTTTTGTAGGAAAATTATAAAAGTCCTTAACACTAGGAAAGTTTATATTTTAAAGGAAAGGACATCCAAAGGTCTGGTTTGGCATAGGGAATAAAATTGCAAGTTGAGCAATGGAAACAGACTATTTTTTTCTCAGTTACAAAAAAAAGACAGATATCCATGGCCTGTGGTAATGTGTCCCTATTATGAAGTTCATGACTCAGAATAGAAAGTTCACTGAGGGACAAGAAATCATTTTTACTGGACTCGCCTCTGGATATGTTTAAGTGTATACACTGAGCAAATATTTAGAAATATTTATATTAAACTTGGATGTCTGACACAACTGAAATTTGAATTTTATTGCATAGATGCCTAATAAGACTAGGGTTTTTCTTTCCTCTTCTAGTTAGTGCCCATGTTGTATTTTTCTTTTTCTTTCTGAAGGGATAGGCCACCAGAAGAAGAGGAGGTGAATCTTTGAGAGTGCACAAAATTTCCCTAATTAGATACAAAGTGTGGCCTTTGTTGCTGTTTCTGTCAAACGATGAGTTTCTTGGCCACATACAATCATGTTCATATTCTCATTTTATGACAATTTTATGGGACCATTGTATGCCAGGTACTTGTCTCTCACAGCTATAGAAACCCTTTCTCAACACACAGCTGAAGGAGACATGTAGAAGTTACTATAGTATTGGACATCTACTCTGGCAGCCCATCTCCTGCTTGGATGGCTTTGAGTTGGTCTTCATTTGGGAACAATGAGCTGAGCCAGGACAGGCACGTAAACATTAACCCTGGCACTGCAACCTTGTTGGCTTGTACCGTGCTCAAATTTATGAGGTCTCTTCATAGAATTAAGACTCCAATAGTGATTTAAACCAAATTAATCACACTGGCCATATTGGATCAGTTAATCTCTAGATGTCTTAATTTGGTCAAGAGTGCATTCACCAGCAGTTAAAATAAATATAAGGATATTTATTATTGTCTCACTGACAGGAAAAAATTAGTAAGTATAACATAATTTAATTGTTCAATTATTTCATTTTTGTCAACCCTTTGATATTTAAAAGGTTTTATAATAAGAATGCCAGAGCCTATTTCACAATGTATATAATATAAAGCAGTTTGTATTCATAAAATTATTGATACTTAAAATTATTAACCATCTTTTCATAATAATTTTAAAATTATTTTATCTAAAAATAGTTTATCCACAACACTATAATTCTAAGCTAAATAATTCTCTTTTGTATTCCTCATAACATCCAGCATAGAGATTTGCAAATCTAATCTAATAAAAAGGGTAATATACAAATTAACCATCACTCCATCACAAAGATGGTGGTGCCCATAGTGGCCAGGGTGGGACCCTGGTGTTGTCACCCTGGTGATGAGGCCAGTGTCCAGTGCCCTGGCCACGGAGGGAGGGAGGGAGTGAGTCTGGGCAGGCAGCACGTCCCCAGCCCAGTGGACACAACGCAGGGGGGTCTCTGCACGTGAGCTGCAGAGGAAACACCTTTTCTGACCACTCATTGGCTAAGCTCCCTGTATGCCACCACTCGCAGTGTTCTTGGTAACATGGGTAATAAGAATCCAAGAAGGTGATCTAGGGTTTTTCCACCTCACTCCTGGAGGAAAAAAACTAAGGTCTGCTGCTGGAGGGGCTAAGAAATGTCATATCCTGCCCTAGCTGGTTTGGCTCAGTGGATAGAGCCTCTG